>NC_133660.1:234250338-234550338 GCF_037893015.1 Macrotis lagotis | reverse complement strand
AATGTGCAAACTGTATTGCATCATCCAAATCACTTAGGAAAATATTAAACAACCTAGGCTGAGAACAAGTGTTTTTGCTTAGACATGTAATATCCCTACAAAGTGGTAGGAATACATAATCAATCTCTGAATATAGTTCTTCATCCCACTATGTACCCATCTAATGGCATGTAGCTAATTGCTACCGTTACTGTATGATTTGTTTGTTTGTGCCTTTGTAAAATATTTCTGGTTGTAATCACCAAGTTCTAGAGATCACTGATACAGAAAGCTTTATGAAATCATACCTTATCACCAGTTTGGATTTATGCCAGAAATGCAGAGTTGGTGCCACATTAAGAAAATTATAAATATGAAATAGTATCTTAATAACAAAAACAATAAAATTATTGTACCAGTAGATGTACTGACTTACTGCCAATAGATTGCCAACACAAGAAAAACATTAAGAGAATAAGCATAGCCAAATAAGAAATAAAAACTTACTTTTTTGAAGATAATATGATAGTCTACATAGTGAAGACCAAAGGGTCAACTATTAAAACTAATTAGAGTAATAACTTTTGCAAAGTAGAGAATACAAAATAAACCAATATAAATCATCTGACTGAATATTATAATAAAACCCAGTAACAGGGGCAGCTAGGTGTTCAGTGGCCAGAGCACCAACCCTAAAGGCAGGAGAACCTGAGTTCAAATCCAGCCTCAGATATTTAATTAATTACCTAGTTGTGTAACCTTGGGCAAGTCACTTAACCCTATTACCTTGAAAAAACCCTCAGAAACAAATGATAAATAAATTGCATTCAAAAATAACTACAGAATGTATATAATATTAGGAAGTTCATTTATTAAGACCCAGGAACTAAATGAATATAACTACAAAGCACTGTAGAAATTAAAAAAGAATGAAATAATTGAAGAAATATTAATTGTTAGTGATTGGGCTGTGTTAATATAATAAACATGAAAGACTCAGACAAGATAACTGTCTAAACAAAAGCAAGCAGATGAGCTTCTCCATACCTACTCTAGAAAAACTCTAAAAATTATGAACCAAAAGAGAGGCAAAGCCAAGATGATGGAGAGAAGCCAGGAAATTCCAAGTTTTTCCCAGTTTCCCTCTGAAGCAACTTTAAATAAAAAATCTAAATAGATTCTGGAGTAACACAACACACACAAAAAAAGAAGTGAAATAATTTTCCAAATAGAGATATCTTAGAGGGATTTCAGGAAAGGTCTGTCTTGCTTGGGTAAAAAAGGAGAGCAGCCTAGTGCAAGCAGGGTGACAGGAAGTCAGGGGAGGCTCTTGGGCACAACCTTTGGTCCTGGTTCAGCAGGCCAGAGATACAGCAGACCAGCAGGGAGGGCCCCAGCCCTAGCACAGAAGGCATAGTGAGAGCTCCAAATACTGGTACAACAGAGAGAAAAACATTGGACTAGTACAGGAAGAAAGTCACCAATATCTGAGGTCCCGATGCAGAAAGTCAATGACCAGACCCTGACACACAGAATAAGAAGTTTGTGATTGTGCCCACTATGTCCTCAGAGTAGAGTTCAAGTTTTAAAAATGAGCAAAATATAAAAAAGAACCCTAACCATAGAAAACTACTATGACAACCAAGATCAAAATACTATCTCAAAAGAGGAAAACAGTGGCTATATACCTACATATGAAGCTTCAAAGGGGATTGTGAATTAGTATTGAAAGAGCTCTAAAATAATTTTTAAAATCAAGTAAGAGGTGTAGAAGAACAATGGGAAAAATGAAAGTTATGCAGTAGAATTATGAAAAAAGGGACAACAGCTTGGAAAGGTAAACAAAAAATTAAAGAAAAAAAACAGAATTGAAAAAATGAAAAAAAAACCTATTGAAAACAATACCTTTAAAAACAGAATTAGCCAAATAGAAAAAGAGATACAAAAGCTAACTGAAGAATATAAAACCTTAAAAATTAGAATTGGGCAAATGGAAGCTAATTACTATCTAAAACAAGAATCCATCAAATAAAATCAAAAGACTGGAAAAATAGAAGAAAATGTAAAGTACCTCATAAGAAAAACAACTAACCTGGAAAATAGGTCCAGGAAAGATAATTTAAGAATTATTGGACTACCTGAAAACCATGATAAAAGAAGAATTTATACACTATCTTTCAGGAAATTATCAAGGAAAACTGACCTAATATCCTAGAATGAGAGGGTAAAGTTCTTGAAAAAATCTACTAATTAATGCCTTAAAAAATCCTAAAATTAAAACTCCAAGGAATAGTATAGCCAAATTCCAGAATTATCACATCAAGGAGAAAGTACTATAATCAACTGTAAAGAAATAATTCAAATATCAAGGAGTCACAGTCAAGATTACACAGAATTTAGCAGCTTCAGTATGAAATGATGGAAGGACCTGGAATATGATATTCAAGAAGGCAAAGGAGCTTCAACTATAACCAAAAATCAACAACCCAACAAAACTGAGCATAATCACTCAGAGGAAAAGATGGACACTCCAATAAACAGGGAATTTTCCAACTTTCCTGATTAAAAGAACAGAGCTGAACTGAAAAAATTAATCTTTAAACATAAGATCCAAGAGATTCATAAAAAGTTAAATAGGAAAGGGGAAAAAACATATTATTCAATAAGATTAAACTATTTACATTGCTGAATGAGAAGATAATACTTATAACTCTTGAGAATGGTATTTCTATTAGGATAGTTAGGAGGCACATATTTAGACAGAGGGTTTGGTCATGATTAGTATAGATTATATCTGAAGAGGCACAAAGGGCTTATTACAATAGAAGAAAAGAAGGAAGGGGATAAGCACTGATTAAATCTTATTATCAATGGATTTGACTCAAAGAGGAAATAAGATTGCTTTAGAAAGTTATCTTACTCTTCAGGGAAGTAGGAGGGTAAGAAATGGGAAGAAAAAGGGGAAAAGACTGATAGAAAAGAAGGTAGAAAGAAGAGCAGAGGCAGGAGGGGAAAGGGAAAAGAAAAAGAAAAAGGACTAATAGAAGGAGGGTAGATTGAGATAGATAGTAATCAAACAAAGTACTGGTGAGAAGAAATAAGGTGAAAGAAGAAAGAAAAGTATACAGGGGAAAATAGGATGGAGGGGAAATACAGAGTTTGTAATCATAACTGTGAATGTGTAGGGGATGAATTCTCGCATAAAACAGAAGTGATCAGAAGAATGGATTAAAAAACAGAATCCTACAATATGTTGTTTAGAAGAAACACATTTGAAAAAGAGATATACACACAGACTAAAGGTATAAAACTGGAACAGATTATATTTTGCCTCAGCTGAAGTTAAAAAGAAAGCAGGAGTGGCAATCCTGACCTCAGACAAAGAAAAAAGCAAAAATAAACCAAATTAAAAGTGATAAGGAAGAAAACTACAGTTTGCTAAAAGGGATCAAAGAAAATGAAGCAATATCAATACTTATCATATATTCACCAAGTCCTAAGGCATCCAGATTCTTAGAAGAAAAGTTAAGTGAGTTACAGGAAGAAGTAGACAACAAAACTAGACTAGTAGGGGATCTCAATATTCCTCTTTCAGAATTAGATAAATGTAAACATGCACATGCATGCACACACACACACACACACACACACAACACAACACAACACAAAGAAGTGAAGGAGGTGAATAGAATTTTAAAAAATTAGATATAATAGACCTCTGGAGAAAACTGAATGGAGATATAGTGGTACATGGCACATAAATATTGACTATGAATTAGGGAATAAAAACCTCAAAAGGAAATATAGAAAGGCAGAAATATTAAATGCATCTTTCTCAGAGCATGATGCAATGAAAATTACATGTACCTTATTTTCCCATGTATAAGATGCATTTTTTTGAAAAATTTGGGATCTAAAACCCAGGAGCATCTTATTCAGTAGTTAGATTTTTCACTTGCATTTCCTGCTTTTTTGTGCTTGTTGTCTTTGAGCTCATTGTTTGGCATTTGTTACCAGTATATTGGGTTACATTTTGCTATGCTCTGCCCATAAATGGTTCAGAAAAGATTTTTGTATAGTGCTGAATTCAAATTAAAAGTGATCCATTTTGCAAAAGTAAATGGAAATCATTATGCTGAACAGTAAGTTTGATCCTCCTCCAACTGAGAAAAAAATCTGAGACTGGCTATGAGAAGAAGAAACCCTACTGAAAACACCCTGGCACAAGAAGGCCACAAGAGACAAGTCAGCAAAATGGCCTAATTTAGAGAAATTAAAGAGATGGATTGAGGAGCAAAGGGCAATTGGAATTCCTGTGTCTACAAAGATTGATCAGTATGAGGCAAGAAGAATAGCTGATGAAGATGAAATTACAGATTTCAAAGGAGAACACAAGTGGTATTTCAGATTTATGAAATGGAATGGACTAAGCATGTGTCCAAGCACCAGACTTGCCCAGAGAGTTCTTGTGGTCAACCACAGACCAGAGCACAGACAGGATAGCAGTCAGAGCCTCTCCTAAGACAGTGATTCATCATCAAACATAGATGAGGACAAGCTAATAGATGGGAGTTTTGACAGTGATGAGGAGTTGTATGAATTTTATGTTGAACAAATTGTATGAATTTTTATGTTGAATAAAACTTGAGTTCAATAACTTTATGTAATACATTTTTTTTTCAAATTTCAGACCCCAAAATAAAGTTACATCTTATACATGGCAAAATATGGTAATAAAGACCTTGGAAAGATAGAAGGGAAATTAACCTAATTCCAAAGAATGAGTGGGTCAAACAACAAATCATAGAAAAAATCAATTTCATCCAAGAGAATGACAATAATAAGACAACTTATCAAAATAAATGAGATGTAGTCAAATCAGTTCTTGGGGGGGGGGGGTTTTATATCTCTAAATTCTTACATGAACAAAACAGAGAAAGGAAATCAATGAATTGGGTATGGAACTAAAAAGCTAGAAAAAAGAACAAAATGAAAATCACCACATAAATACCAATTAGAAATCCTGAAAAATCAAAAAAGGAATTAATAAAATTGGAAGTAACTAAACTATTTAACTGGAAAATAAAACTAAGAGTTGGTTTTATGAAAAAACCAACAAAATACACCTTTGTTTAATTTGATTTTTTTTAAAAAAAAGAAAGAAGAAAACCAAACTACCAGTTCCTGAAAAATCAAAAAAGGAATTAATAAAATTGGAAGTAAGAAAACTATTTAACTGGAAAATAAAACTAAGAGTTGGTTTTATGAAAAAAACCAACAAAATACACCTTTGTTTAATTTGATTTTTTTTAAAAAAAAGAAAGAAGAAAACCAAACTACCAGTATCACAAATGAAAGGGATGAATTCACTACCAATGAAAAGGAAATTAAAGCATTAATTCAGTGTGATTTTTGCACAATTGCTTGCCAATAAATATGAAAATCTCAGTGAAATGGATGAATTTTCCAAATTTCTAAACTTCCCAAATTGGCAGATTAAATAACCCCATGTCAGAAAAAGAAATTGAACAAGTCATCAATGAACTCCCTAAGAAAAAATCTCCAAGGTCAGATTTACTTACAAGTAAATTCTACCAAACATTTAAAGAATGATTAATTCTAATACTATAACATTATTTGGAAAAACAGGTAAAGAAGAAATCTTACCAAATTCCTACTATGAAACAAATATGGTACTGATACTTAAAACTAGGAAGTGCCAAAATAGAGGAAAAAATTATAGATCAATTTTTTAATGAATATTGAAGCAAAAATTTAAATAAAATATTATCATAGACATTACTGGGTAGGTGGCGCAGTGAATAGAGCATCAGCCCTGGAGTCAGGAGGATCTGAGTTCAAATCCAGTCTCAGACACTTAATAATTGCTTAGCTATGCAACTTTGTGTAAGTCATTTAACCCCATTGCCTTAAATAAAATAAAATTAAAAAAAAAAGGCATTAGAGCAATTTATCATTAGGCTCATACACTATGACCAGGTAGGATTTATACCAGAATACAAAGTTGGTTCAGTATTAGGAAAATAATCAGAATAATTGACCATATCAATAACAACACTAACAGAAATCATATGATTATCTCAATGGAAGCTGAAAAAGCTTTTGATAAAATATAGCATTCTTTCCTATTAAAAACCCTAGAGAGCCTAGGAAGAAATGGAGTTTTCCTTAAAATAACAAGCAGTATCTATCTAAAACCATAAGCAAGCCTTATATGGAATGATGATAAATTAGAAGCATTCCCAAGAAAATCAGGGGTAAAAACATGGATGCCTGTTATCACCATTATTATAGTGATAATTATAATATTATGCATTATTATATCAGAAATGCTAGCTTTAGTAAAAAGAGAAGAAAAAGGAATTAAAATTGGCAATGAAGAAATAAAACTATCACTCCTTGCAGATGATATAATGGTATAATAAGATAATCCTAGAGAATCAACTAAAAAACTTCTTGAAACAATTAACAACTTTTTCAAAGTTTATCAGAGTTTAACAGAATCTTCAGAATTTCTAGATATTACCAACAAAGCCCAGAAGCAAGTGACAGAAAGAGAAATTCCATTCAAAATAACTTTAACAGTAGTATCTGTCAAGTATCTGGCAAGAGTCTGTTTGCTAAGATAAAACCAGGAATGATATGAATACAATTACAAAACATTTTTCATACAAATAAAGTCATATCTAAACAGCTGGAAAAATATCAACTACTCATGGCTAGGCTAAGATAATATAACAAAAAATAACAAATCTGCCTAAATTAATCTATACATTCAGTGACATACCAATCAAATGACCAAAAATTACTTCACAGAGCTAGAAAGAAATACTATCAAAATTTACTTGGAAGAACAAGGGAATTAATAAAAGAAAATGGAAAGGAAGGTAGTCTGGCCATACCAGATCTAAAACTAAATTATAAAACAGCAATTATTAAAATTATTTGGAACTGATTAAGAAAGAGTGATGGGGGCAGCTAGGTGGAGCAGTGGATAGAGCACTGGCCCTGGAGTCAGGAGGACCTGAGTTCAATCTGGACTCAGACACTTAAAAATGTGTGACCTTAAGCAATCACTTAACTACATTGCCTTGCAAAAAAAACCAAAAAAAAAAATAGAGTGATGGATCAGTGGAATAGAATTAAAAGTATCTACAAGTATATGAAAAAATGTTCTAAATCACTACTAATTAGAGCAATGAAAATTAAAACAACTCTGAGATGGCATCTCATATCTATAAGATTGGCTAATATGACAGAAAAGGGAAATGATACATATTGGAGGAGATGTGGGAACACTAGAATATTAATGCACTGTTGGGTTGGTTGTGAACTGATTCAACCATTCTGGAGAGTAATTTGTAACTATGAAAAAGGACTCTTTGATACTCTTTGATTCAGCAATACTACTCCTAAGGTTGTATCCCAAAGAGATCATTAAAAAGAGGGATAGAGGGGATGGAGCCAAGATGGAGGAGTAAAGGCAGGGACTCCCATGAGCTCCCCCCAAATGACTCCAAATACCTTTAAATAATGACTCTAACCAAAGTCTAGAATGGCAGAACCCACCAAAAGACTAAGTGAAACAATTTTCCACCCCAGGACAACCTGGAAGATCCAAGAGAAGGATCTGTTACACTGAGGTTAGAGAGGACCTGAAGCACAGCCTGGGTCTCACCAGAGAGAACCAACTCCAGCCATCCAGGAATAGACCTTGGTTCCTAACCTCTCAGCCCAGGGATGGCCAAAGACAACTTGAAAGGTCAGCAGGACAACTCTACTGCACCAGAATGAAAAATGGAGCCCAGTCCAGGGCAGGCATCAGAGCAGACCAAGTCCAAAGACCAGGAACAGGCCTGGGGTGGGGGCACCCAGTAGCTGCTTCCAGAGCACTCAGCCCACTATGGTAAGGGAGATTGCAGAGGTGTCTTTGCTAACCCTGAAGCAGGATATGTTGCTTTGTCTATTTATGTGATCTGTGGTGCAATCTGGGTCCCAGTCCCAGGAGGTAGAACAGAGGCACAAAAGAGCTTACTGACTGCAGTGGAGCAGGGACCCTCCTCCACAGTTCCAGGGCAGAGGGGAGTACTTGTTATCATCCAAAGACTAGAGCACAGACCAGGAGAGCAGTCAGAGCCTCTCGTAAAATACTCGAGAAATTAAGGTGTCTGGGGGGAGTGTCCTTGAAAAAAGCTGCAAAAACCTTCAAAAGCTTGGGAGAGTGCAGAGTCCCATCTTATCAGTCAAGTCTTAGGCTGAAGAAATGAGCAAATGATAGAAGAAAAAAAGTTCGACCACAGAAAATTGCTTTGGTTCTATAGGGGATCAAAATACACACTCTGAACATATCAGAGTCAAAGCTTCTGAATCCAAAGTCACCAAAAAGAATATGAACTGATTTCAGGCTAAAGAAGAACTCAAAAAATATTTTGAAAATCAAGTAAGGGAGATAGAGGAAAAATTGGGAAAAGAATTGAGAGCAATAAGAAAAGTCATAAAACCCAAGTCAGCAGTTTGATGAAGGAGATACAAAAAATACTGAAGAAAATAGTATCTTATAAATCAGTATGAGTCAATTGAAAAAAGCAGTCCTTAAATGCTTTAATGTCTTAAAAATCAGAATTGGCTACATGGAAAAGGGGATATAAAAGTTCTTTGAAGAAAATAATTCCTTAAATTGTAGAATGGAACTAAAGGGAGTTGATGACTTTGTGAAGAATCAAGAAACAAATCAAAACCAAAAGAATGAAAAACTTGAAGAATATGTGAAATATCTCATTGGAAAATCAACTGACTTGGAAAACAGATCCAGTAAAGATAATTTGAAAATTATTGGACTACCTGTAAATCATGACCAAAAGAAAAGCCTAGACTTCATTTTTCAAGAAATAATCCAGGAAAACTGCCCTGATATCCTAGATGCAGAGGGTAAAATAGAAATTGAGGGAATCCAGTGAACACCTCTTGAAAGAGATCCCAAAATGTAAACTCCCAGGAAAATTATAGCCAAATTTCAGAACTCCTAAATCAAGATGAAAATATTACAAGCAGCCAGAAAGGAACAATTCAAATATAATGGTGCTGCAGTCAGGATTACACAAGATTTAGCGGCTTCTACATTATAGGTTTGTAAAGTTTGGAATATGATATTCTGTAAGGCAAAAAAGCTTGGATTACCACTGAGAATCAACTACTCAGCAAAACTGAACATCCTCTTTCAGGGGATAAGATGGACTTTCAATGAAGTAGAGGACTTCCAACTTTCCTAATGAAACAGCCAGAGCTGAACAGAAAGTTTAATCTTCAAGTACAGGATTTAGGTGAAGGATCAAGAGGGTGGAAAGAAAGGGAAAATTATGAGGGATTTGAGGGTAGCTATGTGGCACAATGGACAGAGCACTGGCCCTGGAAACAGGAAGACCTGAGTTCAAATCTAGCCTCAAACACTTAATAATTACCTAGTTGTGTTATCTTGGGCAAGTCACTTAACCCCATTGCTTTGCAACCCCCCCAAAAAAATTATGAGGGATTTAAAGATGTTGAACTGCTTGCTTTCCTGCATGGAAAAATGATATTGATAACTCTTAAGAACCTTCCCAAGCATTAGAGTAGTTATAAGAAGCCTATCTAGACAAGGCTCAGGAGGGAGTTGAATTTGAAGGTATAATATATTAAAAAGATGGAGTTAATGGGGGATAAAGGAATATACTGGGAGAAAGGGAAAGGAGAGGTAGAATGGGATAAGTTATTTTACATAAAAGAGGCAAGAAAAAACTTCTGTTGTGGAGTAGAAGAGGGGGAAAGTGAGGGGGGAGTGAGTAAGCCTTACTTTCATTGGAAGCACCTTAGAGAGGAGATAATACACACACTCAAATGAGTATAAAAATCCATCTTACCCTAGAAGAAAATCATAGAGGAAAGGGATAAAAGAAATGGGATTAGGGGGAGGTGATAGAAGAGAGGGAGGATTGTGGGAAAGAGTAGTCAGATGCAACACATTTTTGAGGAGGGACAGGGAGATAGAAGAGAGAGCTTAGAATAAAAGAGAGAGTGGGGAGAATATGATGAAGGGAAATGCAGTCAGTAATAGCAACTATGGGAAAAATATTGAAGCAATTTGTCTGATGGACTTATGATAAAGAATGCTATCCATCCCAAAGACAGAACTGATGTGTCTGAATAAATAAGGAAGCATATTTTTTCTCACTTTATTTTTCTTGAAGTTTCTCTTTCTTTGTGAGGGGAGTAGATTATGTTTACTTTTACAACATGACTATTTTAGTAATGTTTTTCATGACTACATATTTTTAACCTACACCAAGTAACTTGCTTTCCCAATGGGGGAAATGGGTTGGGGGGAGAATTTGGAACTCAATGTTTTGGAAGTAAATGTTGAAACTTACTTTTTCATGTAGCTGGGGGGGGGGAAATTAAAAACAAAACAAAAGACCATTTAAAAAAGAGGGAAAGACCCACACCCACATGTACAAAAATAGTCCTAGCAGCTCTTTTTGTGGTGGCAAAGAATTGGAAATTGATGGGATGTCCATAAATAAGGGAATAGCTGAACAAATTGTGATATATAAATGTAATGGAATATTATAGCTTTATGAACAGGCAGATTTCAGAAAAAACTGAAAAGAATTACAAGAACTGAAGCTGAGTAAAGTGAGTAGTACCAGGAGTACATTGTACACAGTAACAAAAAAAAATGTGTAATGATCCATTATGATAGACTTAGCTTTTCTCAGGAATACAGTGATCCATTTCAATTTTAAATTCTAGAAAGCCTCTGATGAGAAATGTCATCCACATAGAAAGAATTATGGAGGTCAAAGTATACTATTTTCACTTTTTTAAATGAGATTTTCCCCTTTTATTCTGATTCTTCTTTCACATAATAATATGGAAAATGTGTGACATGATTACTTTCAATCTTAAGAGCAGGTAGGGGAGGAAATGTTGAAAACAACCTTTACATATAATTAGAAAAACACATAAATAAACAAACTGGAAATTACCCTATGGTTAAATAATGATCAAAAAATCTAATGACAGATATTGGTCAGTGAAATCTTACACTTCAGAATTTAACAGAAATTCATCCAAAAGCCCAAGGGAAACAGGAATAAGGGAGAAAAGCAAAACCAGCAATAGCAAAAACAAACAAGGGCATTCCTAAATAATTCAAGAGAAAGCTAAGAATGATGAAAGCAGAATTTCTGGTCTTCCCAGAAGAAATAGTTTGCAAAATAGAAAAAAACAAATCCACAGGGGCAAGTTTCTCCAAAGAAATGAAAAAGAGAACAACTGTGGGAATGTGAATGTATAGAGGTGAAGAACAATTTGGAAGAAGAGAAAGAAAAATGAATAATATTAAAAGAATGCATGCTCTTTGTACAAGCAAAACAGTGATTTTGATAAAAGACTACACAGAGAAAATTATATGTCCCACAGAAAAACATGACATTAAAAATCTAAAAATAATAATTCAAAAAATGATGCAAGAAAATTGCCCAGAACTTCTGAACACAAAAAACAAAATGCCAATGGAACAGATCCACAAATCTCCTCCAACTCTAAGATACACAGTGCTTAAATTTAACAATTCCAATGTCAAAAAAAATGCTGCAAGTATAAAATCAGTAAAAAGACTTTCAAATATAAAGGAAAGGAAATTTGAATAATAGAAAGCTATTTTTTTTATATTTTAGAAACTGTTAAAAGGAATAGAATAACATGTTCCTAAGAGAAAAAGAATTCAAGTTGCAATATAAAGTGACAAAACCTTCAAACCTGAGTTTAATCATCAATGAAAAAATATGGACATTGAATAAAAAAGGCATTTGAAGCATTCCTGGCAAAACACAAAGAAATAGCCCTCTAGATCTAAGCAGATTATAAAAATACAGGAAAAAATGAAAAAAGATATAGCTACCAAGAAAAGCACAAATGACAAACTAAAAGCAGAAAAAACCTAAAACCAAAACAAAAATTATGGGCCCAAAGAAGACTTAACAATTAAATCCTAAATAATGAGTAGATCAAAGAAAAAAAATCATAGAAATAATAATTTTGTGAAAGAAAGTGATAAAGATAAAAATATTAAAACTTCTGGGATGTAGCAAAAGCAATCTACAGAGGAAAAAATATATCCCTAATAATCTATATTAACAACATATGTAAATGTAGTTAACTAATATTCCTTTTCTATTTTTTTATTAAAAAGAATTCCTATATAAAGCTTGAAAACACTTTGTTGAATCATTTCATTTTATTCTTCAAACCATTGAGGACTGAATAAGAGAAGGAAGCTAAAGTTTGGTGAGCTAAGGTTTATCCCTAGCTCTTCTGAATCTAAATCAGGAGCTGATAAAAAATGGGAACCATGAATTTTTACAATTTAATTGTGATAACTATATTTGAATTAATTAATTTCCTTGTAAGCATATGCATTTTAGGTTTGATGCATTAAAAAACATCCTGAGAAAGGATGCATTTGTTTCACCAATCTGCCAAAGATATATAATACAAAAACAAAAGATTAAATATCTTAATCTAATCTAGTATTCTTTCAGCTATTATATCACATACCCAAATAATCAAAATCAAAATGAAAATCTCCTAGAATAACAAAATATTCAATACTCCAAGAAAACAATAACAAGCCTAATCTAGACCTCCCCCCAAGAAGTACACAGAGTTTGGTCCAAACATAAAATTCAAAATCTTATAAGTTGGAAGAATAAGCAAATAAAAAAATACTACATAAAGAGCTCTTACAAGAATTAAAATGCTCAAGCTATAAATCCAAAAGAGAATGATTCTAAATAATCTATAAGATCGAAGCATACTATTAGTCCTTTTTTATGTTTTTTTCTTTTATTCTGATTCTTCTTTCACAGCATGACTAATATGAAATATGTTTTACATGGTTTCATATATAAATATATATATATATATATTCTATAATAAATTGTTTACCATCTTAGGGAAGAGTGAAGGGAGGAGAAAATTTGGAAGACAAAATTTTACTTAAAATAAATGTTAAGGGGGTGGCTAGGTGGTGTAGTGGATAAAGCACCGGCCCTGGAGTCAGGAGTACCTGGGTTCAAATCTGGTCTCAGACATTTAATAATTACCTAGCTGTGTGGCCTTGGGCAAGCCACTTAACCCCGTTTGCCTTGCAAAAACCTAAAATAATAATAAAATAAAATAAAATAAATGTTAAGGGGTGGCTAGGTAGCCCAGTAGATAGAGCACCGGCCCTGGAGTTGGGAGAATCTGAGTTTAAATCCGGCCTCAGACACTTAATAATTACCTAGCTGTGTGGCCTTGGGTAAGCCACTTAACCCCATTTGCCTTGCAAAAACCTAAAAAAATAAAATAAAATAAACATTAAAAATTATCTTTATATTTATATTAAAAAATTTTTAACTGCAAGAAAAACCAGATAAGGAACAAATTCTAAAATTTTAAGACAAGTTTAAAATGTTTTATAAATAAAATGAAAGTATTAGAAGGAAAACTGATGATGATGATGTTTGTCCTTCATTCTCAAAGAAGACCACAACATCAAGGAAGGTGATGTCATGATAAGCACATGAATTGGATTTGAATAAGGATGGGCTGTGCTATGTCACCAGTCTTACTTTCTCCTCCAGGGTCATCTGGTTCCAGTGGCCAGACATGAATCAGGATGACTGGTGATGTTCCTGGATCCTATCAATGTTAAGTGACTTGCCCAAAATCACTTAGTAAGTGTCAAATGTCTGAGACTGATTTCGAACTCCTGTCCTCTTGACTCCAAGGTCAGTTCCCTAACCACTGTACCATCTAGCTGCCCAAAGGGAAAAAAAGAAAAAGAAAAAATGAGAAAAGGAAGAAAAAATTATCAAAGGAATTAACAGCATGGTCTGAGAGATACAAAACCACTTCTAAGTAACTCCCTGAACATTAGAATAATCCAACTAAAAGTTCCATTGGAATAATCTGAAAAATTCCTAAAACTGAAAAAACAGAAGAAAATATAAAGTATTGGGGCAGCTAGGTGGTGCAGTGGATAGAGCACCAGCTGCAAGAAACTTTAAAAAGAAAGAAAGAAAGAAAGAAAGAAAGAAAGAAGGAAAGAAAGAAAGAAAGAAAGAAAGGAAGGAAGGAAGGAAGGAAGGAAGGAAGGAAGGAAGGAAGAAAGAAAGAAAGAAAGAAAGAAAGAAAGAAAGAAAGAAAGAAAGAAAGAAAGAAAGAAAGAAAGAAAGAAAGAAAAAGAAAGAAAGAAAGAAAGAAAGAGAAAGAAAGACAGAAAGAAAGACAGAAAGAAAGAAAGAAAGAAAGAAAGAAAGAAAGAAAGAAAGAAAGAAAGAAAGAAAGAAAGAAAGAAAGAAGAAAATATAAAGTATCTCTTCAAAAAAAAAATTGCCCTGGAAAACAGACTGGTGAGAGATAATTTCATCTGACTACCTGAAAGCTATGACCAAAACAAGAGTCTAGATATCATATTTGAAGAAATCTTTTTTGTTATTGTTTTTATTTTTACAAGGCAATGGGGTTAAGTGACTTGCCTAAAGTCACACCGCTAGATAATTATTAAGTGTCTGAGGTCATATTTGAACTCAGGTCCTTCTGACTCCAGGCCAGTGCTCTATCCACTGCACCACTTAGCTGCCCCATTTCAAGAAATCTTAAAAGGAAATGGTATAAATTTCTTAGAACCAGAGGTACTAGTGGTAATAGAATTTACCAATTATATTCTAAAAGAAACCCCCCAATGAAAACTCCCAGGAATTATATAGCCAAATTCCAGAGATTACAGTTTTAAAAAAACCCATACAAAAGCATTCATTATATCTCTTTTAATAATAGACAAAAATTGGGAATGTCTTCCTATCGGAGAATATCTAAACAAATTGGAGTATATTAATGGAACAGAATACCATTGCTCTATAAGAAATGATGAAATGCTGAGCACATTTTTTATTATCTGAAGCACATTTATTATTATTATTATTATTATTATTATTATTATTATTATTATTATTATTATTATTATTATTATTTTCTGCAGAGGTGGGGTGCAGGGCAAATGGGGTTGGATGGCTTGCCCAGGGGGTGGTTGTTGGGTGTCTGAGGCCGGATTTGAACTCAGGTGGCTCCAGGATCCAGGGCTGGTGCTCTGTCTACTGTGCCACCTAGCGACCCTTATCATTATTATTATTATTATTATTGTTGTTGTTGTTGTTGTTGTTGTTGCTATTGTTATTGTTGTTATTATTATTATTTTATTTTATTGTTTTTTTCAGGGCAGTGGGGTTGGGGTGGCTTGCCCAGGGTCACACAGCTGGGTGATTGTTGGGTGTCTGGGGCCAGATTTGGTCTCGGGTGCTCCTGACTTCAGGACCTTTGCTCTGTCCACTGCGCCACCTAGCTGCCTCTGTTATTATTTTTCAATTTTAATTTTAATTTTTTCTTTATTGCTCATGAGGCTCTATTTTTTAGAAGGAGGGGGTATTATGTTTATTCTTAAACAAGAATATTTTAATAATGTATAAAAATCATTTGTACAAAAAATATAATTTAGAAAGGAAAAAGAAATGATGAAATGGACAATTACAGAAAAAACCAAGATTTAATAAACTGATACATAGTAGAATCAGAAGAACTAGAAGAACAATGTATATGATGACAACAACATTATAGATATAATTTTTAAAGACTTTTTAAAAATTCAATTTTATTTTATATTCATTTCCAAATTCCATTCCCTCCCCTCCTCTACTTATTATGAAAGCAAGAAAAATAAAACTCATTACAAATAAGTATAGACATTTTTTAAGCCATGTTCCAAGAAAAGACAAAGAAAAAATAGAAAATAATATGTACTCTAAGTCCATCAGTTCTCTTTTGGAGATGTTTCATTATGAATTCTTTGAAACTATAGTTGGTCATGTATTGATCAGAATTACTAAGCTTTTCAGAGTTAGTTATCTTTACAATTTTTCTGTATACATTGTTCTGGTTCTGCTTACTTTACTTTACATCAGTTTATACAAATCTTCCTAGTTATTTTTTGAAAGATTTTATAACTCTGATAATTACAATGGTAAACCATGAGTGCAAAGAATAAAGATTAAATGTAGGGGCAGCTAGGTGGCATAGTGGATAAAGCACCGGCCTTGGAGTCAGGAGTACCTGGGTTCAAATCCGGTCTCAGACACTTAATAATTACCTAGCTGTGTGGCCTTGGGCAAGCCACTTAACCCCATTTCCCTTGCAAAAACCTAAAAAAAAAAAAGATTAAATATATCATTCTATCATTCACCTCCTGAAAGAGAGGCAATGAGCTTAAAATACAGAAAAGAACACATTTTTAGACATGATTAAAGTAGAAAATTTTTTGCTGACCTATGTAAATATGAAT
The DNA here is from genome assembly GCF_037893015.1 of Macrotis lagotis. Classification (NCBI taxonomy): domain Eukaryota; kingdom Metazoa; phylum Chordata; class Mammalia; order Peramelemorphia; family Peramelidae; genus Macrotis; species Macrotis lagotis. The sequence goes on along the minus strand of NC_133660.1, from coordinate 234,533,921 downwards.
TGAGACATTTATTTTTTGTTTTGTTTTGTTTTTGAATTTGGGAGAAGTGAAATAGTAGAAACAAATTAATTTTTTAAATGTACTTGATACTTGATTTTTTTAAAAATTTGACAGGGATAAAAAAAACTCTACCAGACTCCTTTTATAAGACAAAAGTATCCTTAATACTGAAACCAGGAAAAGATAAAACAAAGGAGAATAATTAACCTATATCATTCCTGAATATTATTCCAAAAATTTTAAATAAAGTCCTATCAAACAAATTATAGCAATTCATCTAAGAAGTCATTCATTCTAATCAAGATGATTTATTCTAAGGAAGCAAGGATGGTTCAAATATTAGGAAAACAATCAACATAATTAATCACATTAAAAGCAAAAATATTCAAGGCAGAAAAAGACTTTGACAAAGTACAACATTAATTTATACTAATATTCTACAAAATATAAGCATAGTGAACCCTTTTTAGCTATCATAAAAAAGTATCTATCTAAAACCAAAAGCAAGTACCATATACAATGGAAATACAATAGAAGCATTTCCAGTTTATACAGGAGTAAAGCATAAATGCCAATGCTTCCCACTGCTATTTTAAATAGTTATAGAAATACTAGCAAGGCCAATAAACAAGAGAAAAAGAATAAAGACAGAAAGGTAGACCAAGAGGAGATAAAACTATACCTATTTGCTTTTGATATGTTGTTTTATTTAGGAAATCCTACAGAATCAGCAAAGATAATAATTGACGCAATGGGATCAGTAGAATGATAGGTTACAAAATAAATCCACAAAAATGATGGCATATATATATATATATATATATATATATATATATATATACATATGTATATATATATACAAAATCCAAGATGAATTCAAAATTCAATAATAGGGAACTAAAATTCAAAAATAGTTATAAAACACATAATATTTAGGAATTAATCTGGAGCAGCTAGGTGGTGCAGTGGATAAAGCACAGGCCCTGGAGTCAGGAGTACCTGTGTTCAAATCCAGTCTCAGACACCTAACTGTGTGGCCTTGGGCAAACCACTTAACCCCATTTGCCTTGCAAAAAAAAAAGGAATTAATCTACCAAATCAGACAACATACCTTAAAAGATTCAGCTACAAAGTGCACTTTAAAGAAAAAAAAATAGCTTAATTAGAGAACTATTCAGTGTTAATGACTTGGCTAGGTGGATATAATAAAAAATGATAATACTATCAAAGTTAATTTACAATTCTATGCTATACAAATTAGACTATCAAAATGATACTTTATGGAATTCAATAAAATAATAATAAAATTCATTTGGATAAAAAAAGATACAGTCCATCAAGGAAAACAATTTTTAAAAGTAAGAATAATAGCATTTCCCAATCTTAAATGATGTTATAAAGAAGTAGACATTTTAAAATAAAGAAGTAGAACAATAAAACAGAACAAAACAAAGGAGAATCTGAAACAATGACACTCATACCAATGTTCAATAAGATAGAAAACAAATTATTTATAAATGCATTTCTTATTTGATTAAAAACACTTCTGGAGAGGCAGCTAGGTGGCGTAGTGGATAAAGCACCAGCCTTGGAGTCAGGAGTACCTGGGTTCAAATCTGATCTCAGACACTTAATAATTACCTAGCTGTGTGGCCTTGGGCAAGTCACTTAACCCCATTTGCCTTGCAAAAAAAAACCTAAAAAAACACTTCTGGGAAAATTGGCTATCAGTTTCATATTTTCTTAAATTCACTCACACATATATGTGTGCCTATATACATAGATAGATAGATAGGTAGATAGATAGATAGGAGATCCAAGCCACTTCCCAATAGATAAGTATTCAAAGAATATAAACAAAGATTTCTCTAAAGAAGTGCAAACTATTAGCAACAATGTGAGAGAATACTCCAAAGCATTAATAATGAGAAATGCAAGCCGAAACAACCTTCAGCTTTCACATCACACACTGAAAAGGTGACAAAAGATGAGAATAGTCAGTGTCAGAAAACTGGTGAGAAGATAGGCATGTTGATGTATTGTTAATGGAACTATAAATCAGAGCCACCATTTTAGAAAGTAATTTGGATTTATACAAATAAATCAACTAAAATGTCCTTATCATTTTACCCAGAGATTTTACTACTAGACTTTTATACCAAAGAAGTTATTAAGAAGAAGGAAGTTCCCATATGGCTGTTCATTGATTAAGAAAATGACTAAATAAACTGAGGTACATGAATATAATAGAATATTACTGTAAATGTGGAAATGATATTGTAAATATAGAAAAGCCTAGTGGACTTACATGATCTGAGGTAGAATGAAGCAGCAAAGTCAAGAAAACTAAGTTCACAAAGTCTCCAACAATGTAAATGGGAAACAAAATTACAAGACAATTCAAAGTTATTACTAAAGATACAAAGAACAAGCCTAGACTCAAAGAAGAAAGGCATATGAGCAGACAATTTCTCCTCACTCTTTTGTAGGGTGGGTAGTCCATGGGTTTGAAGCATTATATATTTTTTCAAACTTTATTGAAGTATTGATCTGCTTTGCTTTTTGTTTTTTCTCCTCTTCAGATGAAGATACTGGAGAAAATTTTAGTGATGTAGAAAACAAAAAATATCAATAAAATTTATTTTAAAAAACAAATCACGAAAAGGATCTCAAAACAAATAGATAATTTTGATGGCATGAAATATGAACGTTTTGGCACTAATCAAATAAATGCAGTTAAAATTAGAATAAAAAGATCATTGGAAAAAATAATTTTATTAAATGTATCTATTAAATAATAATAGCTAGCATTTACATAGCATTTTAAGGTTTGGAAAGTGCCTTACTTTATCCTCAGAACAACCTTAGAAGGTAGGTGCTATCGTTAATTCCCATTTTAAAGATAAGACAAAATGAGCCCAGGATCATACAACTGTCTGTCTGAATGAGGCCCCACAACAGGCCACAAATTCTAGAAAACTGAGGATGACAAGTCTCAGGATCTGTGCAGCAGTGGAAGAAGATGCACCAAAAAATAGAGGCAAAGCAGTGGTTAGAAATTTTAAAAAAAAGCTGAAAGTTCATGGGACAAAGCCTGAATTAAAACCTAGCTAATAAAAATGTAAACCAAAAGTGAAATTCATAAAAACAAAAGAACTTCCCAATTAGCAAATTATAAGATTGTTTATTTTTAAAAACTCCAAGGAATCAGCAAAGGAACTAATTAAAATAATTAGTTGCTATAGTAAAGCCAGATACAAAATAAATCAATATCATTTCTATTAAAATCAGGAAGAATAGAAGAGTAAATATGATTCAAAATAATCAAAAAATTCATAAAACTTCAGGAACTTGATTTTCCAGAACTTTCTCAAGATACATACCCATACACACACACATAAACACACACACACACACGCACACAAACACACAATCTGAAATCATTAACAATTATTTCTGAATCTGACCATATAACCCCTTCTGAATTCACGTTATAATCTAATCCACATTATCACCATTTCTACCAAAAGGATACAAGATAGTTTTATAAAAACTTTTATCAAAATCTAGTTAAGCTTTATCTACAATATTCCCCTCATCTACTAGTCTAGTAACCTAATTTAAAAAAAAAAAGGAAATGAGGTTAATCTGCTATGTCTTAAGCCACACTGGCACTACTTTCTAGGTGTTTAATGATCTTTTATAGTAGATACTCAGGAATGGAAGACAGGCTCGCTGTCTTTGGAACTTTTTAAGTTTTGTTTTCTTTACTTTTTAAAAAGCAGATAACATTTACCGGTCATTAATCTTGTGGGACCTCTCCCAGTTTCCATACTCTTTCAAATATGATTTTCTCATTATTATTCTTGGGTTTGTTTTGATTTTTTTTTATATTTTTAGTAACTCTGAATTTAGCTCTGGTGAGCCACTGGTACGACTATACAGACAGCCAACCCAAGGATAAGTCCCATGTAAATAGCAAGTCTTTTCCTGTCTGTTAAAATATACTCTGTTTTTCTCTTTACAGTTATTTAGTACTCACCATTTTCAGCACTTACCATTTGATCCTAACAACAGCCCTTTGAGGTAGGTGCTATTATTATGACCATTTTACATAGAAAAAAACTCAAGCTGAAAGAGAGTAACTTATTTAGGATCACACAACCTATATCTGAAGTACAATTTGAACTCAGATCTTCCTAATTCTCAGACCAGCACTTTACCCTCCAAGTCAATTTTTGCTCAGTAACTACTGGAGTACATGCAAACTTTCCTTTCTATGCAAAATCCTGATAAGTCATCAATACTTGAAGGCAGTCTCATGAGGGAACAATTTTGCTAGCAATATCCAAAAAGAACCTATATCCTTTCCATTTCACAATTAACTGAAGCTTATAAAACAGTTTACATTTAAGGTTTGCAAATAACTTTTTGTATATAATCTCATAGCATCCCATTGTGCTTATTGATTACAAAAATTAAAACTAAAACTGCATCCGACAGTCTTTTTTACATAAAGGTGTTTCTCTTATTGTAACAAATTGATTCAAGATTCATCAAGATTAAAATTGAGGAGATGCACATCAATTGGGGAATGGCTGAACAAATTGTGGTATGAATATTATGGAACACTATTGTTCTATAAGAAATCATGAGGGTGGGACTTCAGAATAGACTGGAAAGATTTGCATGAACTAATGCTGAGTGAAGTGAGCAGAACCAGAATAGTGTACACATTAACAGCAACATTGTATGATGAGCAACCATGATGGACTTGTTCATTTCAGCAATACAATAATAAAAAGACAATTTTTAAAAAAAAGGTTTTATTTATTTTGAATTTTACAATTTTCCCCCTATTTTTGCTTCCCTCTCCCCATTCCCCACAAAATGCAGTTTGTTAGTCTTTACATTGTTTCCATGGTATACATTGATCTAAGTTGAATGTGATGAGAGAGAAATCATATCCTTAAGGAAGAAAAGTAAAGTATAAGAGATAGCAAAATTACATAATAAGAGAACAGCTTTTACCCTAAATTGAAGGTAATATTCAGTAAAAACCTGGAAATTCTTTTGTTCTTCCCTAAATGATTCACTGTTGTGCTCACCACAAATTCCAATTCTCAAGTGAAAAAAAAGTAGGAATGAAGAAGTAATAGAACTATTTGGTATTAGTTACAAAATAAAAAAGTAAGTCAATGGAATAAACTCAGTAAGTAAAATGAGAATCAAATGAACTTAAAACCTCCTATAAAATAAAGTATTTGTGGAAATATTTGACAAGAAATTCTGAGAAAACTGTAGACAAATTTGGCATAAATTAAGTTTAGACCAAAAATTTGTAACATATACTACAATGGGTACATAATCTCAATATTAAAGATCATATTTTTTAAAAAAATAAAAGAGCAAGATTAGATATCTTTTGCAGTTCTAGCTAACAGGAGAATTCTTAAACAAGAGATAGAAGTAATAACAAAAAATAAAACAAATATTTTCAAATTGATGAAATTGAAAAGCTTTTGTACAAAAAAAATCAGAAGCTAGGATAAGAAAGCAAAACTGCATCCAATATCTGTTAAAGGTCTTTTTTTCCTAAGATATATAGGAAATTAAAACAATATATAATACCAAGAACCTTTCTCTAATGGATAGTCAAATGATATGAACAAACAATTCTCAAGAGAAATGCAGAATATTAACAACCACATCAAAAGTTGTTCCAAATCTTTAATAAAAACCAATTATTCAATCAACATACATTTTTCAAGCATCTATTATATATCAAACAATGCTCTAGGTGATAAAAAAAAAATGAAACAAAGACTGTACTGCTGATTAGCACTAGAGGAAACCATGTAACCAGGGATGTCCTGAAGCTAGCTTATATTGACTGGAGAGATTAAATTATTAAACTTTTATGTGAACATTTATACATTAAATATTGGTCACAGCTACAAAAAGTGTGTTATACTCAGAAAAATGATTGATAAAAATTTACAAACATACCCCTACATAACCCATGTTGTTTGGGGACACTAAAAGTATTTAGGTAATCTAAACTCATCCAGGTCTTCAGTAAAAGCCTGGAAATTCTTTTGTTCTTCCCTAAATGATTCACTGTTGTGCTCACCACAAATTCCAAACCTTATTCATTGCCCTGCAATGAGCTCCCTCAGAAACTTTCTACATCCCATAAACCCTTAATATTATCCTTGATTCTCTCCTAATTTATTCCAGTTTCTGAGAAGGAGCCCTTTACCTCAAAAAGACCAAGACCTCCATCCTCTATCCTGTCATCCTCCTCCATCTCCACCAGCATATAATTCTCATAGTCAATCCATTTTTTTTAATCTTCCATCTCTCCTGCCTTACTGGTTCATTCCCTGCTATTTACAAACCCATCTAGTACCCTTCAGTCCTAAAAATCACTTATTTGACCAACACACATTCTTTTAAACTGTAGAATATATGGAGGATTTATAATCTCCATTTCTTCTCTTACTCATTTCATATCTTACTGCAATCTAGTTCCAAACAAATCACTAAATCAAAACTATTCTCTCCAAAATTACCAAGAACCTTTAATTATCAAAATTAGATGGCTTTTTCTCTAGCTTCTTGGATACTCCTTCCTTCTTTTGATTTTGTGAAACTTCTTTCTTGGCTCCCTTTCTACCTTTCTGATCACTCCTCAGTCTCTTTTTGTTGGCTTATCTTCCATGCACTGCTTCATAACTGTGGGTTGTACTGCACTGTTCTGTCCTAGACCCTCTTCTGTTCTTTCTCTACTCTTTTGTTGACCTCATCAGCTATAATAATGCTACTGTTCTGTCCTAGGCCCTCTTCTGTTCTTTCTCTACTCTTTTGTTGACCTCATCAGCTATTAATAGGTTAAATTAGCATTCTATAAAGCAGATTCATAAATGTACATAGTTAGCCTTGACTTCTCTTCCGGATTCTTATCCCAAATGAAAACTTAGACATTTTGAACTCAGATGTTCTGTTTCAAACTAAACAAAACAGAACTCATTATCGTTTCACAAAAACCCACCCCTTCTCCTAATGTCTATTTCTCTTGTCTTCTACTGTCAATGTCCTTTTCCTATTGTCTATTTTTAAAGATGACACTAACATCTTTAAAATTAAACAAATTTACAGGAGGACCTGAGTTCAAATTTGACCTCACTTAATTGCCTAGCTGTGTGACCTTGGGTAAGTCACTTAATGCCATTACCTTAAATAAATAAAAAAAATTTAAATTAAACATTTAAAACCTTAGAGTCATCTCTGACTCTTCATTTTCCTCCATCCCATATATTTAATTCATGAAAAAGCTTTATTAATTCTACTACCATACAACTGTCTTCTCTCTTTGCTCATATGGCCAACACCCTAGTTCAGGATCTCATTAACTTTAGCATGAATCATTGCAATAGACTCCTAATATGTCTCTCTGCATTGTCTCTTCCTACTCAGTCTGTTTTCCATATAGCTATTGAAGTGATCAACCAAAAATATACTTGGTGGAGGCTGAATTACCTTATCCTATGGATCAATCACTCATGGCTCCCTGGGAAACTTTTGAGGATTTCAAAGACATAGTGTCTTGAGTCTTGAGTCTTGAAAGGATAATGAACTATTTGGATGCTCCTGGACCTATACTGGTCCAACAGAGAAAGAATTTGTCACTTTGTTATGGCCTAAAAAAACCCTGAGTAGTCCCTTGGTTCTTACCTGTCCCATAGCACTGGTTCCTTAATACTGCATGTCAGACTAATTTCTTTGAGAAAACTTTTTCAAGGTAGGTTATATAACTATTAAAATCTATTGTATTTCTATATCCATCATGAATATGAAAACTAATGCAATCAGTATGGAGTTGGCATCCTTGGGAGATTGGTTACTAGCAATTCAGTCAAGCATACAATGGGAGTTCATTCATGTTCTTTTTTTAAAATAATATTATATATACCTAAGAATGTTTGCTTTACTTTGACAAGAGTTCAGATCCTTTTAAACTGTAGGTCTATAAGATAAAATTTTCCTATTAGCCTAAAAACACAAAATTCTTTGAGGAGTTTCTGAATTTTTCTTTTTTTTTTTAAAGTAAGCTGCTTTCACATTCAATTTAGATCAATGTATACCATGAAAACAATGTAAAGACTAACAGACTGCCTTCTGTCAGGGGTGGGGGGAGGGAAATGAGATTAGGGGGAAAATTATACAATTCAAAATAAATAAATAAATTTTAAAAAATAAATAAACTAAGTTGCTTGCCCTAATAAAGGGTGATATCAGACTTCTAATTGGATTACCTGTAAAAGGAACCTCTGCAGGAGGAGGAGGAGGGAATTATCCTACAATCCCCAACTCCCATTGGTTGGGTAGCTCTGAAATGGAGTTACTAAAATAGAGGGCAACATTGAACCTTTAGGTTGCAGAGAAACACATATCAAATAGATAGGTCTACAGAAAGACCCAAGGGAAGAACTTCAAAAACTGAGCACCTTGATGACAGAGAACAAAGAAGGTCCTCGGAAAGGAGAAGATTCTGGGAATTCAGTTGTGCAACTGAATTGTGCAACCTACCCAGAATAGATATTTCACCTCAGGGGAACTCTGTAAGATCTCCCTGAGGAAGGAGAAGGACTTCCAAGCTCTACCAACAACCAGGAGATATGAATCTGTCACATTTGTAGCTTACATGTGATACCATTCTACTCTATTTAGAGTCTCTCTTTCCATGGATAACATGTATTTGTAAGAGAGTCTCAGGTTTAAGGGAGGAATGTTTTGCAAGTACTTTTCTTGCTATGCCATTTGGATAAATGACTTTATTAAGAGCTAATTGAGACCACTTGCCATTTGTTTAAGGGAAGCATTCCTTGGGGTTTGTGAAATATTATATTAGAATGTGGACCCACATTACACTTGGAATCTAAGGTAGCAGCAATCCTTGAGTGCAAGTGCAAATTGGGGGAGTAGTGCTCTCACCACAGTAGCTGTTCTGAATATTCTGGTCTCTCTTCAAGCCTCCCACAGCACTACCTATCCCTCACATTCTCAGCTAAGAATTTCACCTCAAATTCACCAAAACAATTGAGATCATTTGCTCAGTTCCCTTTTCTTCCTCTTTTCTCACATCAGTCAAACATCTTTCCCCTTTATCTTGTCCTCCACCCCTGTCTCATATGAAAAGGTAAACTTTCCTATTGCTTGGCAAACTCTTCAACAGTCACCCTTAATCCCATCCTTTCCCATGTCTCCAGCAAATCCCTTTCCCTTGCTTATCATACCTAATATACCTAATCTTCAATCTTTCCCTAATAGGGAAATATTTCCCTTATTTCCCAATCTATAAATGTTCCCGTATCTTTTTCATCCTTAAAAAAATATTATTACTTGATCCAACTGCCCCTGCTGGCTACTGTTCTATAGCCCATTCTTCTCTAAAACCTTTGACTCTATCAATCATCCTCTTTTCCTAGATACAATTTCCATTCTAGGTTTGTATGACATTACCTTCTCCTGGTGCTTCTCTTACTTGTCTGACCTTTCTTTCTAAGTCTCCTTTGCTCTATCTTTATCCAGGTCACTCTAACCACAGACATCCCCCAAGGAGTTGTCCTGGGCTCTTCTATTCTCCCTACTGTTTCACTTAGTGGTCTTGTCAACTTTCATGGGTTCAGGTATCATTTCTTTGCAGATAATTAACAACTCTATATTTCCACCCCATTTCTCATGAAATCCAATTCTATATTATCAACTTTACTCCATACTACTACCCTCTGGCCTTCTAAACTTTCTTATTTCTGTCAAAAGTACCACCATTCTCCCAAGTCATCCTAGATCAAAAACCTTGGTGTCATCCTCAACTCCTCACTTGTATTTACTCCAAATATCCAGTCTATTGTCAAGTCTTGTTTCTACCTCACAACAACTCTTCTATACATATCTTCTCCATTTACATAGCTATCAGTCTAATGCTGGCCCTCATTGCTTCATGTCTGGACTTCTATAATAGACTATTTTCCCTTACCACAACTCTCTTCAATCCAAACTGCATTCTGCTGCTAAAGTGCAGGTCTGCTTTTTCCTCATTGCAGGGTCTGATCATGTTAACTCCTTATTCAGCAAACTCCAGTGGCTCCCTTGTACCTCTAGAATAAAAATAAAATAATCTGGCATTTAAAGTTCTTCAAAACCTGATACCTTCCTCCCTTTCCAGTCTTATTCTTTACTCTTATCTTTGAACTTTAAGCAATCTGTGATGATGTTCTGGGTGCTGTACTCAATACCAAGAATAAAAAACCCAAAAATTTAATCAATCTCTTCTCTGGAGGAGCTTAAATTATACTAATAAAGTAACTAAAATATCCAGATCCTTTGGCCAAAAGATTCCACCATTAGGTTTATTCACTGATAAAGTCAAAGGCAGAAAAAAACGTCCCATATATACTAAAATGTTTATTTTATTATTACTTATGATTAAAGGCTGATCATAATATAGATATGAATGTTAAGAAAAGAACATAAAGAATTCAGAGAAGTTTAAAAAGACTTCTATGATGAACTGATATGGAGTTAAGTAAATGAACCCAGGAAGATGATAAGTACATATGACTACAAATCCAAGTACTACCTCAACAACCAATAGTACTTATTATAAAATTATAATGATTAATCTTGACCCTAGAAAATGTCTCTCTCTCATCCTTCATTGCATGGAGACGGGGGACAGTGAAAGACTACCAGTAAGAAATGTTATATCAACTGTCAGATATGATGTGTTAAAATTTTTTGGTTTTGTTATAAGAGATTGCTGTGTAGGAGAAGAATGAAATATTCAGAAACAAATGTGTTTAAAAATAATTCTATAGAATAAGAGATTTTAATAAACAATAACTCATACTTACATAATACTTTAATGATACAGATCATTTTCCTTACATCAATTTTTTTTCAAATAGATTTTGTGAATATTTTTATCCCCATTTTACAGATGAGGTCACTGTGGTTCATAGAGGTTATAACACATAGCTAATAAATGAAGGAGTCAGAATTTAGACTCAAATCTCTCCTAATGCAAGTTTTCATTGCATTATGCTGCCACCAAAAGGAAAGACATTCATATGACACTTTACAATTTAGAACTTGCTGTGCATACCTATTTCCTTTAATCCTTGCAACAACCCTGGGAGTTTGATCCTATAGAGATCACCAATGTGAGTTCCTATGCTATCAACAAGCAAAATTAAATTTTGGCCCAAAGGATAGAATGTAGACTTGGAATAAGAAATAATATGACCTGTGTGATCAAGGGCAAGTCCTAAATATCTGCATCCACACAAAAGAATATAATAATACTTCACCAAGAGCTGAGAACTTCAAATGAGATTATAAAGCACTTCATAAATTTACAAGCCTGTCAGTTGGGGCAGCTAGGTGGTGCAGTGAATAGAGCACTGGCCCTGGAGTCAGGAGAACCTGAGTTCAAATCCAACCTCAGACACTTAATAATTATATAGCTGTGTGACCTTGGGCAAGTCACTTAACACCATTGTATTGCAAAAACCTAAAAAAAAGGCCCATCAGTTACTGTTATTATTTTTGTTATTCAGTCCTGTCTGACAGTTTTGCTGGCAAAAATATTAGAGTGATTTGCTATTTCCTTCTCCAGTGTGTCCCCATTTTACATCTGAGGCAAACAGAGGTAGTGACTTGCCCAGGATCACACAAGTAATAAGCATCTGAAGGCTTATTTGAAATCAGATCTTATTGATTTCAGGATGAGGCGCCCATTGTTATTATTATTACTTAACCTTTCATCCTTGGGGATGCCTGTAGTTAGAGTGAGTGCCCTGGATAAAGATGTAGCAAAGGAGACTTAGAAAGAAGGGTCAGATAAGTAAGAAGAGTACCAGGAGAAAGTAATGTCATACAAACCTAGAATGGAGATTATATCTAAGAAAAGAGGTGCATTGATAGAGTCAATTCAGAACAGAGTCATTCAGAAAACAAAAAAACATATCTGCAGATTAAAATAAAATATGAAATTCTTTAACTCCATTTTGAGAAGATACAAAGATGAGTAAGACAGGGCCTGCCCTTAAGGAACTCACAATCTAATAGGCTTAATAAAAACACTTTAACTAGACATGGAGTCAATTGATCACCCTGAAACTCTTCAGGTCTCTGGAAATTACTATATGGCCATATTGCCATGATAACCACTTTTACCTATTCTCTTTACCTTCCTTAACTGTATGTAATTTCTTCCTTCTGAGTGATTTTAAAAAACTTATTTTTACTGTTAAAATTGTACTTTGATTCTTCAAAGTCTGATCACTTATATTAAACTTAAAACAAATAAAAAAGAAATTGAAAACTGATTCTAATAAACAAGATTAATCCAGGGAGATAGTAATGAGAGATTGAACCTGGTATTTCATTAAAATAGTTAACTCCCAGGTAAGGAAACTCCCTCTATCCATATAGGTTGGCACCTTCTCTGAGGACATAATCTTAGAGGGTTGCCTAGGATACTGAGAAGTTAAGTGACTCATCCAGTTAGAGATAGGAGAATATGGATGTGAAGTATCATATATATATATATATATATATATATATATATATATATTGTGAGACAAGGTCAGTGACTAATTGGTTCTATTGAACTACCTTTTCCCCATCTTTCCTTTTTTAATTTTTGTTATAAGAGATGGTTCATTACAGTAGGGAAATAAGGAATAGATTTAGAAATGAGAGGTAAAGAAGAACAAAAGATATGAATAATTTTTTAAATTGCTTGAATGGATTTAAAGAATTATACATGAAATGTTTTAATTTTGCAAAGAAAAGAAGCATTAGAGTCTAACCACTTACTATCTCCTAACTCACAAATTTTAATTTAGAATCATTTTCTTAAATGTTACATATTTCTTCCCCACACTGACTTTCTTTTTGTTTTTTTTTTTTTGGAAGGCATTAAAGGATTAAGTTATTTTACCAAGATCACACAGCTAAGTAATTATTAAGTGACAGAAATCAAATTTGAACTCAGGTTCTCCTGACTGTAGGGCTGGTGCTCCATCCACTGTGCCATCTAGCTGTCTCAGCACATTCTGAGTTTCTATTAAACATATCAAAATTAATTTCAATTTTACTCCTAAATCTTCTGGTCTATTGTAAGGGACTGTTGTGTGTGGGAGTACTGGCCTGAGGAAGTAACCCTTTATTACCTGGTGTCCTCAAGTACCAGAGCATTGTTTTACTGGCAGGGGAGTGCCATGTAAGTGGGAGTGGACTAGGGACTGGGGAGGATATTTAAGCACTTGTATTTGGTTTAATAAATGGAGAACTTGCCATCTTTGTCTCCTGCCTCTTCAATGTTCGCCTGAGAACTTGACTACAGCTGAACTGAGTCAAGTCATAGTTTATAAATAAAGGATAAGCTAGCTGATAGGCACACAACAGTATGATGATGTAAGAAATTTAATTTTGCAAAACAAAAGGATTGTTACATTCATTATGATAAACAATCAGTTCTAAACTGGTTCAAGATCAAAAGCTCTAGTTTGAAATGGAAATTATTTTATTTGGTTGACGGGGTTTGTCTAAAAGCAAATGTAGAAGAAAAATATTTCATAATCTTGTAAAATTTTGGAAAACATAATGATTGGCAAACAAATGGAAGCTAAAGGTAATGACTGATTATAGGATCATAGGGTTTTCTTACAACCTCAGAATAAAGTGTAAAAGAAATTCCTAAATCAACTTGAGATAATTATAGGGCTTTGGTCATTGGATGAAGGCAACTGACAATGTACTGAAAATATCTAGTAGCTAGCTGAGAGAATAAATCATACTTCATGGACCCATACAAAAAAAAATCAAGACTTCCAGCAGTTCTAGATGGCTATTGAGGAGAGTGCACACCGAGAAGGTACCCTTCTCTCCACTAGCCATGGAGTATAGTATGAGAACTATTTGCTCAGAAACAGTCCAATCCAGTTGAAATGTCAGTTTAAACTAACAGAAGAAGAGGAAGTAAACTCCAAAAAGGAAATCAATCTTAAGAGGGGAACAAATGGCTTTTTCCTTCTCCTCCCTTTTGTCCTCTTCATTCATGTCCAGTATATCCAATTGGGAACTAAGATATGTTCTCCAGACAAACATAAGTAAGTAGTCAAAAGAAGAAACAGCATCCAAGAGCAGGACAATTAGCTCCAGAAAGGGAAGTCAACTATGGACCCACAAGAGAGCTGGCTCTTTCAGCTAACACCTAGACATCAAAGGACACCCCCCCAAAAGAGAAAGGACTTCTAGGCCCCACAATAGCAGCGTCATTTTAATAAAAGCCCTTTCTTTGATCTAGTTGAGTCTACTAGCTGACTGCTAATGGGAATCAGATTGGTAGAAACTCATGTTCTGTAGTTCTGAAAGAATAGTGTCATAGCCTATAACATGGGGTAGCACACACCCAATCCAGGAGTGTTAGAGTCGGGGTAGAGGGGATATGAGAAGAGAGAGAGAGAGAGAGAGAAAAGCTAGAAGACCCCCTCCTCTTACCCCTTATACAGGCACTAAGCTGAAGAGGCTTAGTTTCTCATCTAAAGGTGAGGTAATGACTTTTCATTAGTCCAGAATCCCAATTCCTATGGAGAGAGAGGCACTGTTAGGGATTACACTTTCCTTCTGCAGCAAAGAAACTTGATTTTGAGAGAGAACAACATAGAGTAAGTGATACAATTGCATTATAAATCTAAACATGGCAATGCTAATTTTGAAGTGAATTCTCTCAATTTTGGAGTTACTCGTCTATGCAATAAAATAAAATTCTTCTGTAAGATAACAGAATGCTGTAAATAATAAGTATGCTACTTTTAGAAGAGAGGGAACATATGTAAATACTGAAAAATAAAAGCCATACAAATGATTTCCTGAGTCCAGACACTGGCATGTACTTCACTCCACTCTACAAAGAGTCAGAGTTCTAGACCCCCTCACCTTCCTCCAGCCCAAGGGTACGGGCTAGTTCTTTGTCATTTCTCTGCATTAATCTAACTCTCTCACCTCCTTGCCCCGTGGGCAAGGAAAAGCTAGAGGGCCCTTCTTCAGAGCTCACTGGACAGCTTTCCTATTTTACTGAATCCCCAATCTTTTGAAGGTTTTTGATGTCCCAGCGACCTTCAGAAAACCAGCGTTGCACTGTAATATTTTATGAACAAGGAAGAAGAGTCCTGAATATTGTATTTTACATTTCAACTGAAATAGTCAATGCCATAGAAACTACCTAAGCAATAAACATACATATATACATATGTTTGTGTATATGTTTGCATACATATATTAAAACCTTTCTCTTAATCTGTTTATGAAATAGATTTCCCTTTGAATATACAGTAAAAATCAATTAGAATAAAGCTCCAAATCCAGGAAATTCTAAATTAACCACAGCGTTTTAATACAAGCCTATGTGTTTGCATTATGATAGGGTCACAATGTTTCAGTATATGATGAAAAAAACACTAGGGAATATGATATACTATTTGGATAATATATAGTACACAAATACAGATTAACCACTATGCGAGTACAAGGAAATATTTCACATACTAGTTATAAATTATATTACACTGTAAACTGACAAATTACACTGGCAAATTTTGAGAACATCAGGTATTTTTGATGAAAAAGATGATTCATATCAGAGATATGACTAATTACTAAGACTTAGGTCTCTTAAAAATAAAAGTCAAATGCTCATTTTTACTCTTTAGTGTTCAAATATCTTTTGTAATAATATAAACTTCATTCTCATAAAGGAACAGATATTTAGATGGGTAAAACACTTTTAAAGTAGAATTAAACCTTGAGTTCTATGATTTTTAAAAAACTGATATTAGGGGCTGCTAGGTGGCGCAGTGAATAGAGCACCGGCCTTGGAGTCAAGAGTACCTGGGTTCAAATCCAGTCTCAGACACTTAATAATTACCTAGCCATGTGGCCTTGGGCAAGCCACTTAACCCCATTGCCTTGAAAAATCTAAAAATAAAAACTGATATTATCCCCCAATAACAACATACTGGAATTCTTTTTTCTATTATAGAAATGTTATTTATTTTAAAATTTATTTATATAACTCTTTACTCAACAGAATTTATTCAAAAAAGTATTATTTATGGAATAATACTTCGTGTTAAGTTTTGACAGAAGGAATATTATCACTTATCAATAAATCTCTTTAAGGAAGAGTCTGGCTGTCATAGATCCTGGCAAATAGTTTTATCCTTATTTCTCAACTAAGGTTTGGGGGATATGGGAGTAGAGGTACAGATATAAGAGAAAGCAGATTTCATTGATAGAAAAATACAAAATTTATTTTTAAAAAATCAGGAAGTGTAGTCAGCCTTTTAGCATGTAACTACCTTGATCCTGAATGGCAAAACTGAGTCAATGAGGATTTCTAACTGAAGAATCTGCAGCATTTATGTTTAGCTAGAATAAATCTTAAAAGTCCTAGAGAGGGGTTCTTAATCTTTTTGTGTATTATAGAACTCTTTGATAGTCCAATAAAACCAATAAAAGCCCTTCTCAGAATAATGTTTTTGAAATGCATAAAATTAAATACATAGAAATATAAAGAAAATTAATTAGATTATAATATTTATTTTAAAAAAATTTTAAGTTCACAAACCTCATGTTAATAATCTCTATTTAGAAGAACCTTGACTCCACTAAGGAGCATCAGAGAACTTTAAGTGAGATTATTAATCACCAGATAATTAAAGAGTAAGACAATAAATACAAAGCAACAAATTAGTGGTAGAAAAATGGGCTAAAAATATTCAATAGCAATATTCAAACAGATTCTCATAAAAATAAAATTTAAAAGCAATAAAGATGATGGTTGAAATATATTACATTTCCTCTTGGATCGGCAAGCTGATTCTCTTTCGACTTGCCCCAAATTCTTATAGTCATTGGGCACACAGTCCAGTGTTTACTTTCCTGACCACTGTAATAGCAACAGAATATACAGAAAATATTTGGATAAATTGTATGACCTTTTCTTTGGCAGTATTGACCTGGAGTTAGCACAAATCCAAGTTCAAGTAAGAGTCAGAGCATCTTCCTTCCATTATAATGTATTCACTAAGTTCTTAATCACAATCAATCAGCTGTTTCTTTGAACCTACCATATACAAAGAATTCTCCTGAGTGCTGGCTGAGAGATACAAAGAGTCTTTGCCTTTAAAGAGTTTATAATCTAGCTAAGTAGAAAAACATAGGGGGCAATTGTGGTATAATAGAGTACAAGATCTGAAGGAAAAACTGCTTTTAAATCTATATCAACTACTTATCCACCTACATGTTCTTGAGTAAGTCATTCAACTTCGAAGGATCTCAGTTTCTCTATAAAATCAGAAGGTTGGACTGGAATACTTCTAAATCCCTTCTAGCTCTAAATCCCATAATCCTAAAGATAAAACAAGCAGCTCACTATGATTCCTTATACATAATAAACATTAATTGAATTGAAATGCTCATTGAATTGGATAAAATATGGTACTATATAAATGTCAGATAAATTCTATAACAATAAGTACTATGAGAGTTCTGAGAAGTTAAGGAAATATAAGAGAACACTTCATGGAAAATTTAGGAATTGGGATAGTACTTGAAGTCTAAGTAGGATTCAATAGAAAGAAATTATAAAGCTATTCCAGGAAGGGAACCATGACAATGTCTATGTATTCTGGGTTTGCTGGATTTATTCTTTCATTGAATAAACCAAGGGTCAATCTAATTTATGGTTAAATAAAAATATTTATATTCTTCATAGTCTGAAAGAAGCATTTCAGAAGTTATCTCTATCTAGCAATTCCAAGATGATATTGGTGCTTCAGAATTATTCTAACTTTCTATCAAAATTCTTATATAACCTTTGCAAAATAAAGGTTCATTTTTTTACATATAATCTACATGGGAAATCTTATGAAACTATCATTAATTTAATCTGCTTTTCATTTCTCACAAGTAAAAAACTATTTTTATTTCTTGATTCCTAAGAAATCCAGACACTCTAAGCATGATAATAAAATTCTCTAATGTCTGGTTCTCTATTATTTTAAAATTTAGAGAAAAGAGCTTTATAAAACATAATACATTATATTTTATATTTCAACTCCTGAGGAAACCAGGAGGAGAAAGTATAAAGAAAGTTGGTTTCATGTTGGCCAATAACCTCTTCTGGGAACCTCTGGTATATAAAGAGAACAAAGACTAGAAAACTTCTCCCTGATAAAAAGCAAATTGAGGACTCTTTAAACATACAGAGTCTATGATCTACCATACTCAGTAAAAAAGGACCATACCCCTCTCCCATTTACAACTCAGACTTATATCTATCTATCTATCTATCTATCTATCTATCTATCTATCTATCTATTTACCTATCTATCTACACTTATACACCCATATGTTCTTTTTTTTAGGTCTTTGCAAGGCAAATGGGGTTTAGTGGCTTGCCCATGGCCACAAGGCTAGGTAATTATTAAGTGTCTGAGATCGGACTTGAACCCAAGTACTCCTGACTCCAGGACTGGTGCTTTATCCACTGCACCACCTAGCTGCCCCGTACACCCATATGTTCTAACCCTAAATTTCTTCTTACCCTTCCATTTAATAATACACCATTGTGTGAATAAGTTTACAGATTCCTTTTCATGAAGGATGGTCTAAGGTACCTGGAAAACTATGAAAATATTCTGAAAAGGGGAAAAAAACAGAGATCCAGGGATGATAGTACACACTTCACAGTTTTGCTCTAACCAAATATTTACTTTCTTAAACACCTGCTTGGTCCTCCTTCCATTCCTTATTCACTTCTCCATCAAAGTCTTACTTCCTGTTCTTCTCAAATATCAGTTTTCTCCTAACTCAACCTCTTTGTATCTCACTCACAAACACATTTATTTTAATTTATCTAATTACAATCTCCCTAACAAAGAGCTAGTCCTAAATTATAGGATGAAGTAGGTGAAATTTGTCTTTAGGAGTCTCAGCCTCTTTTTATCACCTGTTACCCTCATGCTGTCTAATCTCCTCTGCAACACTACCAAGTTAATGTCTTCTGATCCAAATGTCTTCTGATCTTGGAAGATTAGAAATATAGTATATCCAGTCTTGAACAAATTTCTAAATATATTATTTGATATTCTCAATCTCTCTTGCCCTATCAATGTTATATTCCTATCCAAATGTAAATTCCTCAAACTTACCTATCTAGTGTCTTTGTCTACCCACCTCCCTACACACACACACACACACACACACACACACACAACCCTCTGTAAAAGGTAACAACTATCTGATTTGATAAAATAAACCTAATGTGACAACTAATACTAAGTAGGTCCTCATCATCAGATAAACACATTCTCAGACTTCTCCCTTCCCAGATATCATCTAATTATTTAAAATACTATAGACTTCTCTTGCCAATATCCCTGCCCTAGTGGCTCAAAGAAGTAAATTTAATGGTAGGAATTTTAGGCCTCTTAGGTGGGAAAGTACTCTGACATATTTTAATTGATAGGGGGCATTTCAAACTACTTTGCTTATGGATTTTTTAAAAAAAATTGTCTATTCGTTTATATTCTTAAGTACTATATAAATGCTGTTAAAATAATAGAAACTCCATTTACCTAGTTCCCATCAGCCATATATCTATCTTCTTTTCAATGTTTTTTTTTCATTTTCTTTTTTTACTTTGTCTACTTGTAGGTTATTACTTTCCTTATGGCTAGCTTACTTTTATCCTATGTATCTGGTACAGTAAACTGGATTCAAAATCAGTTGAATGACTAGCCCCAAAAATAATGCTTAATGGATCAATATCAACCTAGAAGAAAGTCTCTAGCAGACTTCTACAAGGCTTTGTCCTTACACTATTCTGTTCAACATTTTTTATTAAAGTCTTGGATTAAGACATAGATGGGATACTTAGATTTTCAGAGGACATGAAACTGAGAGGGATAGCCAATATAGTAAGTAAATGAGATGAATCAATATCGAAAAAATCTTAAGAGGCTAAAATGATGGTTCTAATCTAATGAGATGAGATTTAGTAGGAATGATTATAATATCCTACATTTAAATTCATAAAATTATCTACATAAATATAGGATAGGAGAATTAAAGCTAGACACTGTCTCACTTGAAAAAAGATTAGTGGCTTACAAATTTACTATGAGACTTTATGAGTGTGACATGGTAATACAAATAGCAAACAAAATCTTATACTGAATTCTTAACTGCATAGTGATCAGAAAATGAGAGGCTATAATCTTGATCTGCTCTGTTCTGGTCAGATTGTTCAATTACATTTTAAAAAAGAAATTGAAAAGCTGCAGAAAGACCAGATGGAAGACAACCTTAACAGTAAGAGAGATATAAGGATGAACATAAAAGGATTAATTAAAAGAATTGGGCATTTTTGGGCTAGAGAAGAAAAGATTTAATATGCAATGAAAGCTGTCTTTGAATATCTGAAGGATTTTAGAAGTGGTATTAGACTCTTTTGCTTCATCCTGAAGTACAGGACTGTGTAAAAGTTTCAGAAGGATAGATTTTGTCTTGAAAGAGATGCCACCACATAAAAGGAAAAACTTCCTAAGAATTAGAGCTATCCAAAAGCAGAATGTTTTGTCTCTGGAGATAATGAATTTCCCAATCATTAACAGTCTCCTAAAAGAAATAAGTCTTCTTCTCAGGAATGTTGTAGCAGAGATTCTGGCTTGGGTATAAGTTCAAGTAGATAAACTATGAGATCCCTTCTGACTGAGATTCTAGGTTCTAACCAACCACCTGGTAGAAACTTATTACTTCACCTCATTTTTTAAACCTCCTTTTTGGGATCTTTATCACTGGATAATAAAATGACAAAATCTCAGAGTTCAAAGAAGCCACTGAAGTTGAAGAAGTTGTATTCATTTATCCAGTTTTTACCTTTTCTTTGACCCAGCATTTCCTCTAAGGGTTTGAACTCAACTTCTCAAATTGTTTCTGAAAAGCATGCCAGACCAGCTCTCCACAGAAACTGATAACATAAGCCAAAGACTCCATTCATTCATTCATTCATCAGGTATTCAGTAAATATGCCAGACACTAGGCATACAATGACAAAACTACAAATAGCCCCTACTCTGAAGGAGTTTCGTGGGTACCTTGGCTTCTAGACAGGCCAACTATTCCTTCCAGTATTCAATCTCTCTTTCTCTTTTTCTTTTCTGTCTCTGTCTCTTATCTCTCTTTCTCTATCACAGGCACACAAATATACACATACATATACACATACTTATCTGAAGCTGAGTGTAAGCAGGGAAACACTTTAGGTTCCACAATCTTTTATGACATAATGAGAGTGAAGAAAACTGAGAAAGGGAGATACTGATTGATAACTATTATAATCAACCATTATGGCTCCCAAGACTATATCTAGCTATTTGCATGACTATGGATGGATGAATATTTGGGTTTAACAAATTGTGTTTAACAAAAATATAAGATAATATAAAAACAGTTCTTTCTTTTTATAAAGAAAATTTGCTTCAAATTGATTATATAGTGAAACAAGTTTTAAATTCAGTCCCCAGACTGATGAGACTTGATTCATAAATTCCTTAAATATTCTAGAAGAAATAGTATGGTCTTCTATGGATTCCAGAGACAAGCCAAAGGGAAAAAAATCCTCATTGATGACAGGGTTCTTCAAATGATAATTACTCTGTATCAAAACTTTTCACTGAAAGTAAAATAAATTGAAATCAATCATACAGAAATATCCTCAGCAAAGTAAGAAATGCCCTTGAATTCATCTTAATCCACAGTTTCAAGTTTATTTATTTGCAAGCTGCATCTGTTGGGGAGACTGATAAAGGTCAGTGTTCAAACAGAGAATTAAACCTAAGGGGAATTTCAAAATAACTCCACAAAGGGTGAAAAGGATTGGCACTGCTAGTTTTGTGAGATAACCCTTTGCCACACAGGATCCTAATACATGTGCTCCACTACTTTTGGACTTCAAATTTGAGCCCAACCTCTTCAGGACTTTGTATATGCAAGGTCAAATAATGACTCAGTTTGGAGGGTCAGTGTGGTAGAATATTTTGAACCACCTTTTTTTACTCTACTATCTTAGTAAATAACCTCTTCTAAAAGTTAATTGATGCTATTTGCTGATAATCACACTAATGGGTGTTCAGAAAGAAGCCATAAACCCTCAAGATTATCTCCTAGAGGGGTGGCTAGGTGGCTTAGTGGATAAAGCACCCGCCCTGGAGTCAGGAGGACCTGGGTTCAAATCCCATCTCAGACACTTAATAATTACCTAGCTGTGTGGCCCTGGGCAAGCCACTTAACCCCGTTTGCCTTGCAAAAACCTAAAAAAAAAAAAGATTATCCCCTAGAACCTAGATTTTGCAAGGCAAATGGGGTTAAGTGGCTTACCCAAGACCACACAGCTTGGTAATTAAGTGTCTGAGGTCAAATCTGAACTCAGGTCCTCCTGACTCCAGGGACAGTGCTCTATCCACTGTGCCACCTAACTGCCCCTACCCCGCCCAGAACCTTGAGGGAAAGAACAATCAAATAACATCTGGGGATGCAGACTGCCTGTACTCTGCATCTGGGGAAGTAGCCCCCAAAGGGATGCTATGATTATGTGTGTAAATATATATCTACATATATTCACATATGCTTGTACATGTGTGAATATATGATAGGCACTTTTTTTTGGACAATAACATAGGCCCCAAATTGAATAAGAGAAAACAGAGAAAGACTTCATTTGGGAAATTATGCAATATTTTCAATGAACCCAAACTGCTTGATACCCCATAAGCCTGTCTCATAGAATCATAGATTATTAGAACTGAAAGAGACCTCTGAGACCATTTAATTCAACTCCCTTCATCATAATTAAGGTGGGGAATAGGAACAATGAGACAAAATGACTCTTTAACAATAATAACCCTCTAATGATGCTATACCACTGCAGATCATTGAACCTGATTGTTTCAGAAGAATCAAAGTTACATGTAAATCCAAAATTAATCAAAAAGCATTTTATGAAAGATGTACTTTAAGTCAGACACTTTGTTTAGCACTGGGAATACAAAAAAAGACAAAAAAAAATTCTTGCCTTCCAGGAGTCACATTCTAATGAAGAATATTATATGTGAATGATTATTCATATACAAAATATAAATCAAAATTAATCTCAGTGGGAAGATGCTAGTAGTGGAGTGGGTAGAAAAGAGAAGGGCAGAGGATGAGAAAAAAATCTTGCAGAAGGTAGGATTTGAGATGAGTGTGGAAGAGTAAGAAAGGAGAATGTTTCATAGTGTCATTGTAAGGAACAACAAGTAGACTAAATATGTTAGTCTATAAAAGTATGTGGAGGAGAGTAAAATCAGGAAAGAGAGAAAGAGTCAGCTTGTAAAGAACTTTAAATTCCAAGTTGGACATTGTATATTTGATCCCAGAGAGATAAGCCATTTGAGCTTATTGAGCAGGAGTCTGAAATGGTCAGACTGTGCTTTACATAAATTGCTTTGGGAGATGAATGGGAGATTAATAGGAATAAGAAGAGACTTGAGGCAAAGAGACCGATAATCTATAACAACAGTGTGATAGAGAGGCAATGAGGACCTGAACTAGAGTGCTGGTGAAAATAAGACTGGCAATGGATTGAGTAAGAGAGAGAAGAAGATTGCTCAAGAAGATGGTGGTTCCCTAAATAGAAAAAGGAAAGTTTAAAAGAAAAGAGGGGAAACCATTATAAACTCTGTTCTGGACAAAATGAGTTTGAGATGCTAGGGACTTCCAGTTCAAGATGTCTAAAAGTAATGTGAGATGGAAGTTCAGAAGGGAAGTTAGGACCAAATAGCTTGACATCTCTGAGAATTCATTGCATAGAGAGGTATG
This sequence comes from Macrotis lagotis, assembly GCF_037893015.1. Taxonomy (NCBI): domain Eukaryota; kingdom Metazoa; phylum Chordata; class Mammalia; order Peramelemorphia; family Peramelidae; genus Macrotis; species Macrotis lagotis. Next base: position 234,509,924 of record NC_133660.1, on the reverse strand, counting down.
GTGGGTATAAGTAGGCTACAACATATTTTCAATAATGACTTCAACATGCAAAGTGGCAAAAAAAATGTTATTGAGATGTTTCATCAGAAAAAAAAGGTAAGGTAGTCTTGTCAGAAGAAAGAGATAAGATACAGACAGCTAGAATGTCACTTTGGTACCTTCTAGGTACTAATAGGCACCAGAGGCTTCCAATGTGTCAGATATATCCTCTATGGGGAATTCATAGAAAGTCATGTTTAAAAATAGCACAGGAAAAGAAACTCAGATGAGCTACTGTCTACTTTGGTAGACAGAGCACCCACATCACTGAAGTTAGGAATTCATTAAAAAAAATCAAAGTATAAATAGATATATTGTACAGTAACTAAATTATTCCAAGATACAAAAATTTAAATGAATTATTTGTAGTTTAATAGTTTACTATTTGTAGTTTAATAAATTACTTTCTTCCCATAAACATCACTGAAAAACCTGAGTAGCCCAACCTTTTCCTCCCAGGTAATGATGCTTTCTTACTCTCTATTCTATTTGTCACTTTTACAATCATTCCTTTCTCAATAGATTTAGTTTATTTTTTTTTCTTGTTGAGATTTCTTTTCTTGCTTAGGAAAAAGCTAAACAGACCTTTCTTTCTTTAGCAAATGTGCCTCTTCATAATACCATTGTGTCTTAAAAGCAAAATTTTGAAATAAAAGCCCTTTCTTAAAGTGACAGTGGTGAACTTCCTGTTTGTGAAACAGTATTTTACTTTTTCCCAGTACTCTCAAGTAGGTGCCAAATAAAATCCTTAATATGGAATTTCAGCCTAAATGGTCACAAATTAAGCAAAGAGAGCAGTATTTTATTTGAAATAATTTACTCACTTTTTCCATTTTTTGGTTTCTACCATAAGAAATGAGATACGGCTAATTTTAAATGTAAAACTTTGTACACTATGCAAATCATGTCTGTGTGTCAAAGAAAAATAACAAACCTAATGAGGAATGTTAAAAAAGCAGAACCCATTAGTTTAAAGATACATGGGAGCAGCCAAAGATGACAAACATGCATAAAATTCAAAACATGGTGGGAAAGGGAATAGGCACTGAAACACATAAATCAGTGTTTTGAATTCTTTTTCTCTGTGGGTATAATTGTACCTTAGTTTCCTATAATGATTTATTGAGGTAAATATTCTGTATGGTTTAACAGCTACAGCTTCAAAGTGTCAGGCACAGGCTCTCCTTTATTCATGAGGCAGCTGAGTATTGGGATGTGAATTCACTTCTGTATTCTGGGACTTGGCAAAGTTTGTTTTTAAGGTCCTTATAAAGAATTCATGTTGATGCAGCCTATTCAAATGTGAAAAACACTGTGCTATAATGAGTGAAATAGAAAACCTTTATAGTAATTCTGAAGAAAAAAGTAAATAAATTGAAATAAGCCTTAAAGAAATATCTTCAGCAAAGTAAGAAATGCCCTTGAGTTAATCTTAATCTACTTTTTTTAAGTTTAGGTACTCTACAAACTCCATCTTTGGGTAGGACTAACAAAGCCAGGCACTGGATTTAGAATCATTACCAAAAAAAAAAAGTAAAAATCATGAAAGAGAAAAAAATTTTAGTTAGCAATAGAAAGAAAGAAAGAAATTCTTTTGAAGATTTTAACTTTAGAGTTCATAATTATTTGGATGTAGAAGAAGTGATTTTACAAACTCACTTGCCTTGTATTGCTTTTATCCATAAGTATTATTTGGAACAGAACTTCTACATGAATTTCCATGATGTGGAAGACAATGTGAACCATGAAAATCTCTGAGATGACCTATATCTTGGATCAGGTTCCTCAACAGGAAGTACAGATTTTCCCTAGATCCACATGTGTCATTGATGTGGACCATGAACCAGACAATGGTTCTTTACCATACCCATGCTCCTGCCCCATGCCACAGGGGTTCAATACTTCTCCACAAGATGCTCCACCAAGGTCAGGACACAGGTGCTAATTAAAAATGAGTATAATATAGTGAAAAAGAGCCTGGATTTCTGTAATAAAATACTTATTACTAAGTAAGAAATGCTGGTAAAGTTCACAAACTTTGCAAAGAAAACTGTTATTATATTTTTCAAAATAATAAAATTATGTATTTCATAATAAATCCCTTTTGATTGTACTTTTTACCTAGACCCTGTCCTTGATTGAAACTGTTGTAAAATTATAAACAAATGAAAACACTTCTTTAGAAAAGTATGGAACATACACTGTCTTCAGTAAACATATGAGGATTGATTTCCTACCCACAATCATTATCAAGTTTTTTTTTAATTTTTTTTTTTTAGTTTTTGCAAGGCAAATGGGGTTAAGTGGCTTGCCCAAGGCCACACAGATTGGTAATTAAGTGTCTGCGGTTGGTTTTGACCTCAGGTACTCCTGACTCCAGGGCTGGTGCTCTATCCACTGCACCACCTAGCCGCCCTATCAAAAGTTTCTTAAGAAATTGAATTAATGCCAACACCAGAAGAATGTAGTTTTCTGCTAAAATTAACTAGTCAATATCACTGCTCAAGAGCTAAATAACCTTCTTCCACCTTGGATAACATAGAAGTGGGGGAGGGAGAATATTATAATCTACTCAGGACTGCAAACATACATTCAATCACTAAATTTGGCATGGAATTTTTTATCGTTTCAAAAGAAAAGTCTGGAAATCTAGACAAAATTTTTCTCTATATCATATCAAACATTGATTTTGCAATTTGAACATAAAATTCTATTCGATAAAGTCAACAAATTTGGATACTCCCAAAGATACCATACATTGTCCCTAAAAATTATCATACTTTTCAGTAAGTTAGACTATACTTTTTCCTTCAATATTAAAGGGTATGAGGTCCAGTTTCAAATTCTGATTAATTTGAGATATATTGAAATATATTTAAGAAGATATCTATAAGAGGTAGGAGGGATGACAACTCAAAATCTGGGAATAGATTAATGGAAGAACACAGGTATCACCCTATCTAATAGAAAGTTTTCTGAGTCTGGGCCTTCAGAGGAAGTTTACTTAGTCGTATGAAATTTATTCAGTTCAAAAAACACACCTACAGGTTAGGAACAGCAAGGGTTACACTCGGTTTCCTTTTCCTCACCTAGCTAGAGGCCACACCAGAGAGAACTAAGCTGCCCTGGATTTATGACATCTCCTGCTGACTAGCAGTAGAAAATGTTTATCCAATATCTTTTTCCAACTTCCTCTTATTCTCTTCTCTGTATCCCCACCCCCCATCACTTTCCTCTCTCTTTCACCATTTACTGTATTATTTTTCAAAAGATCTGTGGTTTTATCAATAAGAATACTACTCCCTCCCCTGATCCAGATAACAACACTTCTATATCTTAATTTCATGAGCTGTCATGGCCCCCAAAATAATGACCTAGTGACCCACCTTTGGTTGATGAGCGTCTCCTAATGTGGATAGGCTGGTCCTTGGACTGTTAACAGTCTGTGGCCTGGCCTGCATTCCAAACCTCTTTAAGTTGATAGTCTACATTAGAGCTTCCTTCTGGCACACCACAATGAAGTGATAGAGTAGGATGACAACTCATTTCATTCCACTTTAGGTAATCTCTTCTATCAACACAGAAACTCAATTTATTGTTTTTCTTCTTTTCTTTTTCCAAAATCAGGAAAATCTCTATTCTTCCCTTTATTTTTAAAATAATGATAATAATAATAATAATAATAGAAGTCCACATTGATAGCACCCCTTTTTTCTACTTCCCCAACTTGACCTCGTTGGTTTGGACGATGGATCCAGAGAGGTGGCTACTACCAGAAGGGTTCGAGGATACAGTCTATGGGTTCTGTATTTCTAAAACTACAACTTGGTGAATATATCTTGCCTTGGGTTAGTCAATAGACAAAATCATGTCAAAACAAAGATATTTTGTAGGCATGATAAACATGTTAAGCACAAAACATGCTTTTCATAGATCTGGTGAACATTATCCTATAAACATATAGAAAAGTCCACACTTAGAATCTCATTGAGATAGAGATAACACTTAAGGACAATATGACCATTTCTACTCATGCATATGGTAATACAGCAGTTTCTCAGTGCCCTTGCCTTCCTGCGTGGAGCCATCTCATACCACTCTGCCACTTGGGCACAGGGTCTCCATTCAGTTCTGGGTGAACCATTAAAATAGAGTTCCAGTCTGTTCTTTTCTGAAGCTCAGCATTTAATGGCCTGGGTTAATTATTTCTACCCCAGAATGGGCTGGCTCACTTCTCTGCAGATGGAAGTCTCTCTCTAGGAAGCTGCTTCCTGTCTGGATGATGAGGATGTTTGTGTCCTTCATTCTGGAAGAGAACCATGACATCAGGGAGATGATGCCCCAACAAGCACATGAATTGGATTTGAGTGAGGAGGGACTGTGCAAAGTCACCAGTCTCACTTTCTCCTCTGGAGCCATTTGGCCAGATATGAATCAGGACAACTGGAGATGGCCTTGGAAGGAAGGCAGTTCGAGTTAAGTGACTTGCCTGAGGTCACACAGCTAATAAGTGTCTGAGGTTGGATTTGAATTCAGATCCTCCTGACTCCAGGGTCAGTCTCTACTCATTGCACCATCTAGCTGCCAGGATACTACTCCTGTCAATGTCTGCATCTCCACTGGCCCCTGGATGCTTCTCATCCCTGCTGTGCCTCCCAGGAGGTCTACTGCAAAGCACCATGGCTAACAGGAGCTGAGGGAAAGGAAAGAGAAAAATTCCCACCCAGCTTCTGTCCCCAGGCGAAGGGATAAGGATCACTCTCTTTGGCTGCTCATTCCAGAGCTGCCTTAAGGGCTCAACTCCCAAGCCGGTGCTCCGAGGTGGCAGACTGGTAGTTTAAAAGCCCACCATGAAACACGCCCAAACTTTTCCTGAGCAGTGGTCAGATGCCCTTTTAATTCTAGCAGAGTTTATTTACTTTGTAAAGGGATACAGGATTTCAATACCTAGTTACAGTTTATATCTGTCTCTTACTATCTATGATTACAACCTGGACTGGGGGGTTTGAACTAGCACCAACTCCCCACCCCACTTTAGGCACTTCTATGTAGTTCTTTACAGCAAATAAAACTTTTTCTTCATAGTAAACATGTGAAACATGTGGTGCAAAGGTTATTAGCTTTATTTTAAAGTTGAGGAAATATAACCCAGAGAGATTATCTTGTTCCTAGTCACATAACTGACAAGTATCAAAATCTGGATTTGAACCCAGGTTTTCTGACTTCAGGGAAGCTAGGTGGTGCAGGAGATAGAACACTGGACCTAGAATCAAGAAAAATCATCCTGAGTTCTGGCTTCATACAGTTACTAGATATGTGACCCAGGGCAAGTCACCTTATCCTGTTTACCTCAGTTTCCTCAACTGAAAATGAGCTAGGGAAGGAAATGGCAATCTACTTCAGTTTCTCTGCCAAGAAAACTCCAAATGAGGTCATGAAGAGTCAGACACAAATGTGAAAACAACTAAAAACGTTTCTGACTCCAGATCTGGCTAGACACTTTTGTCATGACACATTCCTTTTATTCTATTTGTGGATCCAAAAAAATGATAGTGATAAGCACCAGAACACTATAAATGATGATGATCTTTTATCATAAAAAAGGAAACCTAAATTTAGGAAGCCAGAAGATTTGGTCTCCAGATTTGTTAGAATTTAGTTATGTGACTTTGGACAAATTCCTTCAGTTCTGTGGGCTTCAGTTTTTCCACCTATAAAATGGTAACATCGGACTGAAACACTTCTAAAGTCCTTTCTAGATCTGTAAAATTATGATTCTATGAAATGAGATATAATAAAGAACTAGGGTTCAAATCTGGTCTCAGACACTTAATAATTACCTAGCTGTGTGGCCCTGGGCAAGCCACTTAACCCCATTTGCCTTGCAAAAACCTAAATAATAATAATAATAATAATAATAATAATAATAAAGAACTAGTTTCATTAGCATCTAAAAACCATGAAAATGTCTAGAAATCCCACTTAGAATCCTCACATATTTAAAGTTAAAATAGATTTAATCAAAAGAGAAAAATAGGGAAACTATGCATGTGTTAGCAATATTAGTCAATATTGGTTTAGACCATTTAAAATAACTAGACAGTATAAAATACCTGACAGTTTACCTGCCAAAACAGGAACAGGAACTATATGAAATAAACAAATATTTTTTATATAAAAGGTCAGATCTAATAATTGGAACAATATTTATTGTTCATGAGGAGGTAAAATCCATATAATTTTTTAAATCAAATTTTATCTAATATTTTTATTTAATATCATGCCAATTAAATTACTAAAAAAATCTTAATGAGTCAGAAAAAATAATAGCAAAGATCATTTGGAAGAACAAATGAAATCGGGGGGGGGGGGAGATGTAAAAGAAGATTCAGTTGTATCAGACTTGAAACTATATTACAAGGTAAGAGTATTTTTGAAGTATAAAATAGATAATTTTGGTTATTTTAAATTGAAATTTTGTTATATAAATAAAACTAATATAACCAAGAATAAAAGGAGTGAAGAAAACAGGGGAAACTTTCATGGAAAATATCTTGAATAGGATGTAATTGTGTTAGAATATTGCAATGGTGTAGCAAGTGATGAGCTGGTTAATTTAGAAAAACATGGAAAGAATTGGACATAAGAAAGAAGACTCATTCTCTCCACCTCCAGAGATAACACAAATGGAAATATGCATAAAAGGTCTTACTTATATGTATATGAGTATATATGTATATATTTATAGATATTTATGTACATACACATATGTGTTTAATTGTAGCCTTCTTTAGGGCGGAGTCAGGGGAATATAGTAAAAAATGCACAGCAGAGAACAAAAGAAAATGTACATGAAACAAAGTAAAGCTGGGTAGCTTTGAAAACTATGTGTAGCATTTATTATATAGCTTATTTGAAATGGAAATTTATTATTTTATATTGAATCCTTTCTTATGTTCTACTGTATACATTAGCAATGTTCTTTCTTTCTCATTGATTTTAAAAAATAAAAAATTTACAAAAAAAGTGTTGATGATATATATAAAAAAAATTCTCACAGAAATTTCCATCTATCACCTTCTAATTAAATCCACTATTCCTGAAGGGTAAGAATTCAAGATAACATCCTATTTATTAATTATACTTTCATTTTCCGTTTCCATCTACCTTTCCATCCCGTCAGCCAGTCTAGGAAGTTCTGTGAATCACAGGGATTATAGATGTCTCTGTAGTGAGGGAAGAAGTTAAAAAGAAAAGGGAAAAGGGGCTCTCAACTCTGTGGGCACAGGTATCATTCTGTTCTGTGTCTTTTAATGTGTAAATAAAATCTATTCTATGCTTCCTATATTGTTGATGATCTGGTGCTGTGGGAGTTCTTGACACTCAGTACAATCTTTCCTCCCATATCATTGGGGTACCTTGGCATTCCAGCAATGCCAGGCAAAGTGCTAGCTTGTGATATCTGGTGACAAAATAGCAACCCATATGAGGGCCACGATGTTTCGGCAACATAAGTCTGCAACAATATGGCCAATACAAACCTGTCTTTTGATGGATTAACCCTCAGTACAGCCCTTACTCTCAACAAGATGTAAGTGACAATTGCCACTCACAGGTCTCTGTGTGCTGCTTGGTTATTATACTCCCCTGAGTCATTGGATGCTTCCAGAACCTAGATTCTCCCCAAGTCTCAGGTCCCTCTCTCAAGCCAACCCATTAAAGGGGTTCTTTGAGTTCTCATTCTTTTTAAAGGGTAGGGCCCCCTAAGAAGTTAGGACCAAGCACTCGGAGGTCAAGTAACTAGCTAACACACTAGCATCTCCTCTTTATCAGAATTAACCAAACAAATCACTCCACCAACAAAAAACAACCATGACCACTGGCAGAATCAAGGAAGAACTATCAATCTGTCAATCCTTTCATGTCCAGAACAGGTGATATTTCCCGTGTTGAGTCAAATTAAGCTACAGACTCCACTCCTGCTGGTGCCCTTCCATCAATTCCTTTAAGTTTCAGCTTTGCAGAACCCAAAGACTTTGGTTTCCTAGAAGCTGAGCAGTGGATCGTGAGAATAATACTGGACTGCTAGTGGCATTATTTATAGTCAGAACTACAACAGTATCTGAGCATCTTCCAACCTCCATCATTCTTGATTAGTGAAAAAATTCTTAGCAAATGCTTTCATTTAATCCATCTTGCTCAGTCTAAGAATTCCACCTCTAGGAACACATATTAGGGAATGGATAAGCAAGTTATGGTATATGAATGTGATGGAATACTCTAGTACTATAAGAAATGATGGAGGGGGTGGTTTCAGAAAATTTGAAAAGGTTTTTGAAGAAGAGTCAAGTGAACAAAACAAACTTAGGAATGTAAGATTAAAGGCTTAGGAGCCTCCCAATTTTATCTGTTGCCAATAGGCTGCCTGCTTCAAAAAAAAAAAAAGCCTTTATGCTTTTGTATTAACAGACTGCAACTCCTGCTCTTGGCCCCTAAAGTTCCACTGATTGTGATATCTACTATAATCTTTCTTACTCACTTCAGTAAATCACTTAAGAGGATTACTGTTAACGAGAGAATTTAGTTAAAAAAATAATTTCCATGCAGGCCATAAATTTAGCTGTAATCTGAAGCAAGATATGTCCCATGTGTTTCTCTCATCTTTACAATGAAAGCTTACATAGAGAACATTATACATGTCTCCATTACCAATGCTATTAGTAGGGATCAACTATATTAACCTACCTAGAATGCTATTTTGCTTAAATATCTACAGTTAACCAGAAACTTCTATTAATTCCCTTGATCCACATTCTTTTCCTTAAAAAAAATTATACAGCTCCACAACCCTCACTTTCACATTCATGCAGAGATTGAAACAGGATTATCTGAAGACAAATGTACATTATGTTGGAACATAGCTGCTAAAACATAGTCATATCTCAAATGGCTAACTAATTTCCAAAAGTATAACTGGAAAAAAAGTACAACAAATACAGCCACAATATTGATTCTTGTTTAGACTATGACTGAGTATCATGTAGGAGGCAAGGTCCCAAGAATTGATGCTTTGAATGAAAAATAACTAGAAGAGGTCAGTGAAATAGAGAAAAGGATAGTGCAAATTTTGCAATAATTTGCCTTCTTCCCATTCAAAAAAGGGGGCACTATTCCACTCAAATTCTGCTAAAGGAATTTCCTTCTCTAAGTGCTAATTAGGAAGGAAAAAATACAAAGGAAATAACATATAATAAATAGTCCAATAAATTTTAAGATTTTCTTTTCTTCTGGCATTCTCAATTCCCTAAAGATGTTCTAGTCACCAAGTACCATGGCAATATTACTGTAGTGTGTCTGTTGTGTTCAAGGCCCTGTGCTAAGCCAGTAAACTACTCATATTGCAAAGCATAAATGGTTTATTATAAACTACTTTTCTTCCGAAAGGTTTAACTACCATTACCATAAGCATGAAGGGGCAATTCAAAGCCCTTGGTTATAAAAGAATTTTGTTGAATCAAATATTGTTCACAATGAAATGAATACTATATAAAATATGAACAACAGTATTTTCTGGGGTAGGAAAGAATTTGAAACAAGTATTGCCCATTGTGGAGTGTGTAAACAAACTGTAATATTTGGAATAATCGGAATATTATTGTGCTACAAGAAATGATGACTAGGAAAAATTCAGAATAACACAGAAAGACTAATGGGAATTAATGAAGTGAAATAAACAGGAATCAGGAAAACAATATTGAAATACCTCAGGCTTCTGATTGGGTGACCAATTGTGGCTTCAGAGATCTGTTGTGAAGCATTTTTTTATTCGTCCTGGTAGGGAGGCTTTGGTGGACCCTAAATGCAGAATGGGGAATAAAGCCCACATTACTTATGACAAAACATGTTTGTTTTAACTGTACTTTGTTGTTTGAAAAGGAAGATTCTGGGTGGAGCAAGTTAATTGGGAAATGACAGCAATGTATTTTCAAAGTATTAAAGATTTATTTTTAATCAATAATTAATAAATGAAACCACTTAGAACTTGAAAATATTTTTAGTGTTTAGCTTTTTGTCACTGTTACATTTGTTGATGGGAGATTTAAGTCATATAATATCCTTGATGTTAACTAGGTAGAAATAAAAAATGTTTGAAGTTACAATCCAGCTCCTAGAAAGATTATTGAGACTTTTCCAAGAATTAAAATTAAGAATACAGATCTGCAGACTTCTGGGGCAGAGCCAAGATGGCAGCGTGAAGCTAGCTAGCATGTTCTGGGAGTTTTTCCCTATACAACGCTAAAAGAAGGCTCTACAGAGACTTTAAAGCTACAGATTACACCAAAAATTAAAAGACAAGATTGAAAAAAGTTTTCAATTGTAGACATTGTGGAGGACCGTCAGTGAAAATCTGTATCTTCCCAGGAAAGAGAAAGTAAAACCCAGCAAGTTGGGAGAGTGAGAAAGCCAGTAGGAGTCTTTTAGCCACAGTGCAGTCCAAGACCCAGCAGCTAGCTAGCAAGTCAGCAGGAAGGGTCCTAACCCCAAACAAAGTCTGAACCCTGGGTACCCTGGGACAAAAGACACTGGGTTGGGAACAAACCACTGCATAGGCAGAACCTGGACATAAAGGAAGAAACAAATCTCTGCAAAGGTAATACTTGGAATGCATAGACAACATTTTGGCCAACAAAAAGCCAGGATCAGACCCCAGCCCTAGCACAAAAATCTTGGATCTATACTCCCTACTCCCCAGGAGCAGAGCTCAAACAATCAAAATGAGCAAAAAAAGCTGAAAAAGCTCTAACCATAGAAAGCTACTATGGAGATAGAGCTGATAAAAATGCTACCTCAGAAAAATAAAGCCGTGAAAAATTAACCACATTGGAAGTCTCAAAGGAGTCTATGAATTGGACTCAAATCCAAAACCTCATAGAGGAGCTTTAGAAAGAATTTAAAAACCAAAGAAGAGAGAATGAAAAAAAATGGAAAAAAGAAATGAGAGCCAGGCAGGAAAAATTATGAAAAATTGACCAAAGAAATCAACTCCTTTAAAAGTAAAAATAACCAACTGAAAAAAGAATATAACTCTTCAAAAAATAAAATTGATCAGCTGGAAAAGGAATGCAATTCAACTAAAACTTCAATCGACCAATTGGAAAGGGAATGCAACTCAGCAAAAAGTAAAATTAACCAACTGAACACAAAAGCTAGTTGAAGAAAATAAAACCCTAAAAATTAGAATTGGAAAAACAGAAACTTTAAGAGTCTACAAGATTCCATCAAACAAAATAAAAAGACTGAAAAAAATGAAGAAAATATAATTTTTAGGAAATACAATCAACATGGAAAATAGATTCAGAGGAGATAGTTTACAAATTATTAGTCTCTCCTAGATTGAAAAAAGAGCCTAGAAAATATCTTTCAGGAAATTATCAGGGAAAACTGTCCAAAGCTGCTAAATCAAGAAGACAAAATAGCCATTGAAAGAATACACAGTGGGTGGCTAGGTGGCGTAGTGGATAAAGCACCGGCCCTGGAGTCAGGAGTACCTGGGTTCAAATCCGGCCTCAGACACTTAATAATTACCTAGCTGTGTGGCCTTGGGCAAGCCACTTAACCCTGTTTGCCTTGCAAAAACCTAAAAAAAAAAAAAAAGAATACACAGAACCCCTCTAGAAAGACTCCAGGTTAAAAACTCCAAAGGCTATCATAGTCAAATTCCAGAATTCTCAAATAAAGGAGACAATACTACAAGTAGAAAAAATGAAACAATTTACTTTTTTTTAAGGTAATGGGATAAAGTGACTTGTCCAAGGTCATACAGCTAGTGTCTGAGGCCAGATTTGAACTCAAATATTCCTGACTCCAGGGCCAGTGCTCTATCCACTGCACCACTTAACTGCTCCAAAAAAGAAGCAATTTAAATACAAAGGAAGCATATTCACATTTACACAGGACTTATGCCTTCAACACTGAAGGACTGGGGGACCTGGAATACCATATTCCAGAGGGCAAAGGACCTTGGATTACAACCAAGAATTTACTACCCTGCAAAATTCAGCATCTTCTGTCAGGGGAAAAGATGAATATACAATGAAAAAAGAACTTCCAAAAATTTTCTGAATTGAACAGAGAATTCAATAACCAAATACAAGACTCAAGAGATGCATAAAAAGATAAACAGAAGGGGGAAAGCAAATGTTGGTCAAGAACATTAAATTGTATACAATCCTACAAGAAAAGATATTACTCAAAACTTTTGAGAGTTGTGTTTCTCTTAGAAGAGTTAAAGGGTTGAATATAGTTGAAGAGACTGAATTTAGAGGACATAGTATAGTTGATTCTTGTCCTTCTACTGAACCAAAATGAAATTAGCCCAGGTGAAAAGCTGGGGTGTTTACTCTAAATTTATGTGTCTCAGCTTCCTTTGACCTAGTTCAATTCTGTCATGCTCATGGAACTCAGCACTTTCTCTGATGAGAGCATCCTAAACTGGGTGGTCCTAAACCAGTGTCTCCCATACTTTATAATGTAAAGTTCTTAAGAGAGACTTTTAGATCAAAGTAACTTCAGACAATATAAAACACCCGGGAGTCTACCTGTCAAGGCAGACTCAGAAACTTTTTGAAAACAATTACAAAACACTTCTCATGTAAATAAAATTAGATTTAAATAACAGGGTAACTATCAACTGCTCATGGATAGCCCAAGCAAATATAATAAAAATGACAATTCTACCAAAATTAAACTACTTTAGTGCCCTACCAATCAAAATTCCAATAAATTACTTTAATGAGTTAGAAAAAAATTGTAAGTAAATTCATATGGAGAAATAAAAAGTTGAGAATCTCCAGGGATTTAATGAAAAAGGTACAAAAGAAGGTAGCTTAGCCCTACCAGATCTAAAATTATATTATAATGTATCAAAACTTTCTGGTATTGGCTAAGAAATAGAGTGGTGGATCAGTGGAATAGACTATGTGTAATAGCAGGAATTGATTATAGTAATCTGCTGTATGATAAACCTAAAGAGTCCAGCTATTGGGATAAAAACTCTCTCTTCAATAAAAACTGTTGGGGAAAATTGGAAGTTAGTATGGCACAAACTCGAATTAGATCAACACCTCACACCCTATACCAAGATAAGATCAAAATGCATACAGTATCTAGACATAAAAAACAGTATTATAAGCAAGCTAGAAGATCAAGGAATGGTTTATGGGTCAGATCTATGTCAAGGGAAGCAGTTTATGGCCAAGTAAGAGATGGAGAACACCATTAAAAATAAACTAGACAATTTTGATTACATTAAATTAAAAAGCTTTTACACAGACAAAACCACTGTAACCAAGATCAAAAGAAATGTAGTAAATTGGGAAACAATTTTTACAACTAGTATTTCCAACAAAAGACTCATTTCTAAAATATACAGAGAACTGAGTCAAATTTAAAAAAAAGACAAGCCATTACCCAATTGAAAATAATACATTGTTGGTGGAGCTGTAAACCCATCCAACCTTTCTGGAGAGCAATTTGGAATTACGTCCAAATGGCAACAAAAATGTGCAAACCCCGGGGTGGCTAGGTGGCACAGTGGGGCGGCTAGGTGGTGCAGTGACTAGAGCACCCGCCTTGGAGTCAGGTGTACCTGAGTACAAATCCAACGTCAGACACTTAATAATTACCAAGCTGTGTGGCCTTGGGCAAGCCACTTAACCCCATTGCCTTGAAAAAAAATCTAAAAAAAAAGTTCCAACCCTTTGATCCAGCAATACCACTACTGGGTCTATACCCTGAAGAGATTATGAAAAAAAGGATAAAAACATCACTTGTACAAAACATATTCATAGCAGACCTATTTGTGGTGGCAAAGAATTGGAAATTAAGTGAATGTCCTTCAATTGGGGAATGACTTAACAAACTGTGGTATATGTATGTCATGGAACACTATTGTTCTATTAGAAACCAGGAGGAATGGAATTCAGAGAAGCATGAAAGGATTTGCATGAACTGATGCTGAGTGAGATGAGCAGAACCAGAAGAATTTCGCATACCTAACAACAACATGGGTGTGATGATCAACATTAATGAACTTGCTCATACCAACAAGGCAACAATCAGACACAATTTTGGGGTATTTGTGATGAAGAATGTCATCTGTATCCTGAGAGAGAATTGTGGAGTTTGAACAAAGACCAAAGACTATTACCTTTAATTTTTAAAAAATGTTATCTGAGGGTTGGCTAGGTGGCGCAGTGGATAAAGCACCAGCCCTGGAGTCAGGAGTACCTGGGTTCAAATCCAGTCTCAGACACTTAATAATTACCTAGCTGTGTGGCCTTGGGCAAGCCACTTAACCCCATTGCCTTGCAAAGACCTAAAAAAAACAACAACAAAATGTTATCTTATTATGTAATTCTGCTATATCTCATGCTTTATGTTTCTTTTTTTTCCTTTTCTTTCTTTTTTATTTTCCAGGTGAATTGGAAAAGAAGGGAGAGTGTGAACACCAAGTAAATCCTATTCAATAGATTGGACCCAGAGAGGAAAAAAAAACTCAATTGAGTTTAAAAAGTGTGGTGGGGAAAGAAGAGAGAAGGAAGGGAAAGATAAGGGAAGAAGGGACTGATCAAAGGGAAGAAGGTAGAAGTGAAAGTAAACTGAAAGTTAAAATTTAGAAGAAAAGTTAAAGGAAAAAGGGAGCAAAACATTGGTGAGGAGGAATAAGAGGAAAGGAAAGAGAAAAGTACTAATGGGGAAAGATAACATGGATAGAAATAAAGAATTAGTAATCTTCACTGTAAATGTGAGTGGGATGAGCTCTACCATAAAATGGAAATGGATAGCAAAATGGATTAAAAATGTGGTTTACAACAAACACATTGAAGTAGAGAGATACCCATAGGGTAAAGATAAAAGGTTGGAGCAAAATATATTATGCTTCAATGAAGGAAAAAATTCAGGAGTAGCAATCTTGATCTCAGAGAAAGCAAAAGCAAAAATAGATCTCACTGAAAGGGATAAGGAAGAAAACTACATCTTCTTAAAGGATACCATAGGTAATGAAGTTATATCATTATTAAACAAAATGCACCTAGTAATATAGTATCTAAATTCATAGAGGAGAAGCTGAACGAATTACAAGGAGACATAGATAGCAAAACTTTAATAATGGGGAACTTCAACTGCCCTATCTCCGAACTATATAAATCTAATCACAAAACAAACAAAAATGAAGTTAAGAAGATGAATAAAATCCTAGAAAATTTAGATATGATAGGTCTCTGGAGAAAAGTGAATGGGAATAGAAAAGAATATACCTTTTTCTCTGCAATACATAGCAGCTATACCAAAACTGACCATTAAAATAATCAAAAGCAGAAAAGCATTTACAATCTGCATTTATAATCCAATGCAGAAAAGCAGAAATAATAAATACAAACTTTCAGATCATGATGCAATAAAAATTATATATAATAAAGTATCATAGAAAGATAAATCAAAAATTAATTGGAAACTAAATAACTTAATTTTAAATAATGAATGGATCAAACAACAAATCACAGAAATGATCAATCATTTCATCCAAGAAAATGATAACAATAAGACATCATATCAAAATTTATTGGATTCTTTCAAATCAGTTTTTAGGGGGAAATTTTATATCTCTAAATGCTTACATGAACAAAATAGAGAAAGAAGAAATTGGTGAATTGGGTATGCAACTAAAGAGCTAGAAAAGAACAAATTAAAAATTTCTAATTAATATCAAATTAGAAATTTTAAAAATCAAGGGAGAGAGATTAATAAAATAGAAAGCAAGAAAACCATTAATCTAATCAATGAAACTAAGAGTTGGTTTTATGAAAAAAACTAACAAAATAGATAAACCTTTGGTTAATCTGATTTAAAAAAAGAAATCAAATTACGAATATTAAAAATAAAAAGTGAACTCACCACCAATGAGGAGGAAATTAAAGAGATAATTTGGAGCTATTTTTCCAAATTGTATGTCAATAAATTTGATAACCTGAGTTAAATGAATGTTTACAAAAATACAAACTACCCAGTTATCAGAAGAGGAAATAAAATACTTAAATAACCTCATTTCAGAAAAAGAAATTGAGGAAACCGTCAATAAACTCCCTAAGAAAAAAGTCTCCAGGTCCAGATGGATTTATTTTTTTTTAGATTTTTTTGCAAGGCAATGGGGTTAAGTGGCTTGCCCAAGGCCACATGGCTAGGTAATTATTAAGTGTCTGAGGTCAGATTTGAACCCAGGTACTCCTGACTCCAAGGCTGGTGCTCTATCCACTGTGCCACATAGCCGCCCCCAGATGGATTTATAGGTGAATTAACAAACATTGAAGGAACTATTAATTCCTATTCTACATAAACTATTTTAAAAAATAGGAGGAGTTCTGCCAAATTCCTTTTATGATACTAATATGGTGCTGTTATCTAAACTAGGAAGAAACAAAACAGACAAAGAAAATTATAGACCAATCTCCCTAATGAACATTGATGCAAAACTCTTAAATAAAATTTTAGGAAAGAGATTACATCAAGTTATTACTAGGATAATATACCATGATCAGGTAGGATTTATACCAGGTAGGTAGGGATGGTTCAATATTAGGAAAACCCTCATCATAATTGAACAAATCAATAATAAAACCATCAAAAAATCATATGATTATCTCAATAGATGTTGAAAAAGCCTTTGACAAAATACATTCATTCCTATTAAAAACACCAGAGAATATAGGAATAAATAGAATTTTCCTTAAAATAATAAATAGTATCTACCTAAAATCATCAACAAATATTATATGTAATGGGGACAAACTAGGAGCATTTTTAATAAAATCAGAGGTGAAACAAGGATGCCCATTATCACCATTACTATTCAATATAGTATTAGAAATGTTAGCTTTCGAAATAAGAGAAGAAAAAGAAATTGAAGGAATCAGAATTGGCAATGAAGAAGCAAAGTTTTCACTCTCTACAGATGACATGATGGTATACTTAAAGACCTGAGAAAATCATTTTAAAAACTACTTGAAAGAATTACCAAATTCAACAAAGTAGCAGGATATAAAATAAACCTACATAAATCATTAGTATTTCTATAAATAAACCACAAAGCTCAAGAGCAAGAGATAGAAGGAGAAATTCCATTTAAAGTAACTGCAGACATTAAATTCTTGGAAATCTAACTCCCAGACAAACTCAGAAATTGTATGAACACAAGTACAAAATAATTATCACCCAAATAAAGGCAGATCTAAACAATTGGAAAATGGCAATTGCTCAAGGTCAAGCTAATATAATAAAAATGAGGATTCTACCCAAATTAAATTACTTATTCAGTGCCAAACCAATCAAACTATCAAATAACTTTTTTATCAAGGTAGAAAATAGTGACAAAATTCATATGGTGCAACAAAAGATCAAGAATATCAAGGGAACTGATGAAAAAATGTAAAGGAAGGTACTCTTGCTCTACTATGGCAAAATCTATGTATAGACCCACATCTCACACATTATACCAAAATAAAGTCAAAATGGGTACAGGATTTAGACAAAGGGTGATACCATGGACCAATGAACAGATCAAAAATATTCTGTTAGATTTATGAAAAGGGGAGAAATTTATGACCAAATAAGAAACAGAGTACACTAAAAATTTCAAAATGAATGATTCTGACTGTATTAAATTAAAAAAGGTTTTGCACAATAAAACCAATGCAGCCAAGAATAGAAGAAACACAGAAAGCTGTGAAACAATTTTCGCAGTTGGAGGTTCTGATAAAGGTCTCATTTCTAAAAATATGTAGAGAATTGCATCAAATTGCATCAAGGTTACAAGTCATTCCCCAAAATTGATAAATGATCAAAGGATATGAACAGGCAGTTTTCGAATGAAGAAATTAATGAAAAAAAATGCTCCAAATCATTACTGATTGGAGAAATGCAAATTAAAATAACTATGAGGTTCACCTCACACTTATCAGGGAAAATGATCAAAGTTGGAGAGATTGTAGGAGATTGGGACATTAATGAATTGTTAATGGAGTTGTGAACTGATCCAATCATCCTGGAGAACAATATGGAACTATGTCCAAAGAGCAATAAAACTGATCATACCTTTTGATTCAACAATATTAATACTAGGCCTATATCCAGAAGAAATCATAAAATTGGGAAAAGTCCCACATGCTCCAAAATATTCATCTCAGCTGTTTTTGTGGTGGCAAAGAACCGGAAATTGAGGGGATGCCCATCAATTGGGAAATGACTGGACAAGTAATAGTATATGAATGTTATGGAGTACTACTGTTCTATAAAAAGCCATGAATAGTTGGACTCTAGAGAAGCATGGAATGAATTACAGGAACTGATGCTGAGTGAAGGGAACAGGACCAAGAGAACATTGTACACATTAACAATATTGGGAAGTGATCAACCTTGATGGATACAACTTCTCTCAGCAGTTCAGAGAGCTAGGACAACACTAGGAGACCTGCTATGGACAATGCTATCCACGTTCAGAAGAAGAAAAATAAAACAAAACAAGCCTACAGAATCTGAACGAACATTACATTCACTTTTTAAAATTTCTCTTACGTTTTTCTTTTTCTCTTAATTCTAGTTCCTCTGGGGGGGCAGCTAGGTGGCACAGTGTATAGAGCACCAGCCCTGGAGTCAAGAGAACCTGAGATCAAATCCAGCCTCAGACACGTAATAGTTGTCCAGCTATGTGGCCTTGGGCAAGTCACTAAACCCCATTGTCTTGCAAAAACAAACCAAAAAAAAAAATCCCAATACCTCATACAGAAAATGACTAACCTGTAAACATGTTCAACACAAATGCGTAAGTACAATATGCACCAGACTGTTCACCACTGAGGGGAGGGAGTTGGGAAGGGGGGGGGTGGAAGGAAATTATATAATTTAAAAATATGTATATGCATGTGGATGAATGTTGAAAAACTTTCATTACATGTAATTGGGAAAATAAAATATCAATTGAAAAAATATAGGGGCGGCTAGGTGGTGCAGTGTATAGAGCACTGGCCCTGGAGTCAGGAGTACCTACATTCAAATCTGGCCTCAGACACTTAATAATTACCTAGCTACATGGCCTTGGGCAAGCCACTTAATCCCATTGCCTAGCCCCCCAAAAAAAACCTAAAAAAAAAGAGATTTTTAGGTATACCTCCTTAAGCTTTCAGTAAAGATGGAGACCTGCAAAGATGCCAAAATAAGAGGGAGCAATATAGCTTCGCATATACACTGCAACAAAGATCACAAAATAGCACCAGACCAAGTAATGATTAGAAAATCCAAAGGGTAAACTCTGGCCAAGGTGGCGGAAAGAAGGCAAGAACTTTCTTAATGTTTCCTGAGTTTCATTCAGAAATGACATTAATTAAATCTCTTAACAGATTTTGGAGTCATAGAACTCACAAAAGAATAGAATGAGAAATATCTTCCAGCGGGGAGCATGAGTGTACCCAGGGCATAAATCCAGTGTACCTATGGCAGGGTTAGATCCTCTGCTGTGAAGGAGATATTAGTGGAGGCTTTCACAATTCAGACTCGGTGGGTCAGCCGTGCTGTGAGCAAGCTGGAAGGTCTCCAACATGGGTTCCCAAGTGGGTGTTAAAGTGCAGACCAAACCAACACAGCCCCGGGTGTTTCCATGTTTCTCAATAAGATGGTCCAGAGAGAGAACTTATGGCATTACTTTCCCATAGGTCCACTAACCAACTGCCTAGAGTTCCTAACATTGATTAGAGATTATTAGGGTTTATTGAGTCCTTTTCAGTGCTTCTCACCCACTTTTCAGTCAACTCTCACCTGTCATTCCAAGAAGCTGTAACTACACAGCTCTACCTCACTTAAATCCAATGCACAGGTAAGTCAAGACATCACCCCATGGACAAACAACCTGAACTCATAAAGATTTCCACTTAGAGAACAGGGAATGAAAAGAAAACCCCAAATGAAAACTACTAGGAACATCATAGGCAAAATCTAAAGCTCTTAGTCAAAATGAAAATATTACAAAGAGCCAGAAAGAAAAAGAAACTATAGTCAGGATTACACAAGATCTAGAAGTTACTATATTCAAGAGAGAAAAGCTTGGAATATTTTATTCCAATAGGCAAAATATATAGGCCTACAATATAGAATAACTTACTCAGGAAAACTGAGCATAATCCTTCTAGATGACTTGCAAGTATTCCTGATGAAAAGACCAGAGTAGAATACAGAAAAAACTTTGAAATGAGAACATAGAAGAGAAACATAAAAAGGTAGTTATGTTCAGCAATTAGAAGAGATGATACAAGGATGAAGGGTTTCCAGGGAAAAAAGAAATAATAACAGGCATCTTAGAAAAAAATTAAATAATTTTGATATGTTTTATGGATCTTAAAAGAAGAAAATAAAGGGGGAAAAGAATATATTAGAGAAGAAATGAAGAATGGGTGGATGATTTACCATCTCATCATTTGGATATATAAATAGAAAATTAGAAAAAGTAGGAAGAGGTAGAGAAAGCAGGTATGAACCCCATTTTCATATGAACTGGTCAAAGTTCAGATATAAATACACATAGACACACACACACACACACACACACACATGCAATGTCTCAACAGAGAAAAAGGAGGGAACTTGGATAAAGGAGAGGGATAGTAGACTTCAAGGAAGAAAACAAAATCCATTCTCAAAAGGAGAACAGTTTAAAAAACAAGTTTAAAAGGAAAGAAAGGGTAAGAACCTGATTTGTGTCTGGGTGAGGGAAAAAGAAGAGGGGTAAGTGGAATGGCAATTGCACCAAGCATAGATCACTAATGCTGAGCACACTGCTGCTCTTTCATAGCCCCATTCCTTCTAAAGAAGGGGTCTGCAGGCAAAGAAAGAGAGAGAAAAAAAAAACCAGATCAGCAAAAGTGAGCGTTACAAAGGGCAAAGATAAAGATAAGTGAGAGATCCTTTCAGAAATACCTGAAGTGTTCCATAACTTAAAGAGAAGTTAATGCATTATAAACTCAAATTTCTAAAACTGAACTTATCTTCTTCTCTAATCCTTCCCTTTTAATTTAGAAAAAAAATTGGTATCTTATTGTCTGATCTTGTTATCTCTCATACTTTATGCTTCTTCCTTAAGGATATGATTTTTCTCTCATCACATTCAATTTGGATCAATGTACAACATGGAAACAATGTAAAGACTGACAAATTGTTTTCTGTGGGTGGGGGGAGGGAAGTAAGATTGGGGGAAAAATTGTAAAACTCAAAATAAATAAAAATCTTTAATAATAAAAAAAATCCTTCCCTTTTATCAGACTTCCCAATTTCAATACCAGTATTTTCTTTGACTATTGACTCTCACTCACCACATGGACTAAGTCAGTATCTTTTCCTTAATAACCCATTTACTTTGCAGAGATGAAGATTTGGACAATGTATTGGATACTTTTTTCTTTCCCAGGTACATGACCCTTTATTTCATCAGAAATTAAGGTCAGAGAGCTCTCAACAAGGGAACCTAGCTCTGAACCAGGAAGAATATTCAAAAGGAGCTGATTATACTTCTCCAACCTCCTACCTGTGAGGTGATAAACCTCAAAACTGAGGCCCTGTGGGAGCAGAACTAGAGAGACTTCCATTCTAAAATAGCATGGTAACACCACAACCAAAAAAAAAAAAAAAAACAGAGCAAAACTCTTCAAGCCTGAAGCTAGGAGACAATCAATGAGCCTAGAAGTTCAAAAAATTGAGTTGTTTAGCACAAATATAATTTCCTAAAGTATCAACTCAAAAGTCAAGTGATATGCCTAGCCCAGCCCAGAGGAGCAATGGATCTACCCATAGAGCAAAAATGACATACCCTTTGAGAAATCTGTCTAGAAGAGAGGTCAGCTCACATATAATGATGAATTTCATGCCCTGATATTCCAGTTGTGAATTTCCAGAGCCATAAGAACTCCTTTGTGGGGAGTTGTGCCTCAAACTTAAACTCCATCATCATGGATTACTAATGTGATTGTACCATGATGCACCCCAGGATTTGGGGGTAGGGGAAACATGTGATAACTACTGTTTCTACTATTCTGATTGAATAAGTGCCTTTTCTGAGAGCTAAATAAGTGTACTGTATGATTGATCATGGGAAGCACAAAGGGGGGTGGGCGGGGAAGGAGGGGTATGGGAATGCATGAACTACAATGAAGAGTCCCTCTGGGTTACTCATAGAACCCAAGGCATCAGTAGTTCCTCTGGGGAATTAGATTGCCGATGTGACTGCAAATTTGGGACAATAGCTCAGAGGAGAAAGATGCATCATTGTACTGGTATTTGAATGTCATTAAAACTATAGAATTTAGGTACCTGGAAAGGGCACACAATATCATTCACAAACCTCTGTTTCTCTCATTTTTTTCTTCCACTTCAGCACAAGGCTAAGTAGAAATCAGTCATACCTTGACCTCTTGGTGGAGAGTTGTCAAAAAAAAAAAAAACCCTGTTATTTTGTTTGAAACTTCTGCTAAAAAAAACTACTTCTGTTTGAAGGTTGCATCTGTCAGTATTCAACTAAATATGTCACAAAAATGTCATTTTTTTATCACATGGTTTTCTTTCTTCAACTATGTTTGTAAACAAGTTCAAGATTAATGGATTCCTCCTGGAAATGTACCATGATTTGAGCTGCCCAGCAATTCAGAAAATTCAAGGAAATAAATATTTGCTCCCTTTGTTTCTTTCATACTTTAATATTTAAGACCTCTTCTTTTTTGTTCAGTAAAATAAATGATTGTTCTTTTGACTTGTAAGTATATCTTGTATTTACGATTTTAAAAATGTTTTAGTTTTAGGGGAGGATAAAGATTGTAAGAAAGGCTTTTATTAACAGGTTCAAAAGTACAAAGGCCATTTCAAGCTCCAGACATTTGTAGCCTTTATTTCTTTAGTCCTTGAAAGGGCTTTTTAAATGTTAACAGTCAGGACTGCTTTCCTGCGCTAATGCTTCCCAGTCTTTTTTCCTTTGTAGTTGTAGTGGGGGATTTTTAGTTTTGTTTTGTTAGGATTTTTTTTTTTTTTTGCCTCTCTCCACCTTCCTTAGCTTCTTTTTTTCAAAACAAAAGCTATCATCCAAGGCTTTAACTTCTAGTTCTTCATGACCTGGATAGCTGTGGGTTTCTAAGCAAATGTCCTTTATAAAAACTCAGAATAAAAGAAAATTTTAAAGAATCCCCAGAAGACATCCAATCTGAAAACTAGGCCTCAAATACAACTTTTACTTGATTTTCCCATATTTGATGAGTTTTTATTTTATTAATTTTAAGTATTGATAACAAATATCTTTAAAAAACAAAAATACTCAGGATAAATTATCTCATAGATTTTTTTGGCTGGCTCTCTTATCTCAATCTTTAGAAAGATTATATTTGATATAAAGATGTAATTACCAACTTTGGTCATGTATATGTCTCTGTACAATATTGTTTATATAGTATTTTAGTTAGCAGCAATCCAATAATATATTTAGTGCAAGTATTATTATTCCCATTTGTGGAATCCAAACCTGTAATTTTCTTTGTACTGGGACTTTTAGTGAGGTTGCGACTTGCTCAGGGACACACATCTAGTAAGTGTGTGAGACTGAATTTGGCCTTGCAGCATCCTGACACCTGACTCAACATTCAAGCATCATCTAGCTAAGAGAATTCATTAACCTCAGCCTGTGAAATAATAAAATAATTATGTAACTGTATTTAAAATCATGTTTAAACTTTGGTGTTCTGGTAGAATGTCCACTCATGGGAGGGGGGGGATGGTATTAACCTTCTTGTCAATCATTTTTAATCACTATGTGGAAAGCATTGATTTAGATCTGGTCACATAGGCTATTATTTATATTGTTTATTCAACCTCTTGACTGGTTTTACCTCTCTGCCTACTTCTGAAATAACTGTCTCAAACTATTTTTTTTCAGTCTTAGACAAGAAGCCACAGATATATCAATGCAGAACAAATACCTTAAAGCTCTTGTTTCTTCTAGAGGTATATTATCCATGCTCAGTTCAAGGTGATGGTCCCTGTGAACATTACATTAGATATTCAGTTTCTTTTGTTAAATCCTTCTCCCTCATTCTGCACTACGTAAGAATACACTCCATCTGCTCCATTGTCTCAATTTACCTCACCTGGTCTTCTGTGTGAGGCGGATAATGAGATAA
The DNA here is from genome assembly GCF_037893015.1 of Macrotis lagotis. NCBI lineage: Eukaryota > Metazoa > Chordata > Mammalia > Peramelemorphia > Peramelidae > Macrotis > Macrotis lagotis. The sequence goes on along the minus strand of NC_133660.1, from coordinate 234,485,628 downwards.
ATTGTTGACAGTTACATTTTTTCATATGTGACAGTTTAGCATGTTCTCTTTTCATGATTGCGCAGGCAGGTTTCCACAATTCTTTTAAAGAGGGTAACAGAGCAAAACTACTGATTTCTTAATGACTTAGCTTTCACCTGTTGGTGACTTTAGAACTATTTAGGACACAATTAAGAGGATTTTTTGAGGGGTGATTATTTTATTATTAGTATAAAAGTATGTGGGAAAGTCCTTAGTTTAAAAAGCCCAAAGTCTCCCACTGAGCCCAGGGCCATCATCAGGCATCCTGACACGTCTTATCCCCAGACTCCAATGACTCTGGAGGAGAGAGTGGGGCTGATGACACTTCCAGCCCCATCCCACTTCCACTCAAGTCACTTGCAAGTCAAAACCTCACCTTTGTGCGTCTTTGGTCCTCCAACCACAATAACAACACAAATGTATAAAGAGCACTGCCATGAAGGGAGGCCTGGGTGTTTGTCCTGGCTCCTGTCTAATTGCTTGTCCTTTGGCAAGTGATATCACCTCTCAGCACCTCAGTTTCATCATCAGCAAAGTGTGGATAACAATACTTTTAGTCCCTTCACCAGTTGCTGTGAAGTAAATTGTAAACCTTTATATATGTATACACACACACACACAAACACACTTTTACTCTTTCAATTCATCCTTCTAAGGCTCTTTTGTTGGACTTATTAGTGTCCCATGAGGCTTTGTCACTCTTGGTGAATTAGGTCCAGTCACTTTGGTTTTCTTCTATTTCCTTGCTTGAAAAATGGAAGTGGGGTGGAGGTGGGGTGCCAGGAAGCGCTTAGATTTTATCTTGATGTTCATATCAGTTTCATCCCTGTGCAGATGATTCTCAAGTCTATAAATCCTAATCTTTCTCCTAAATTCAAGGCCAGCCCAACCCCTACTACTAGTTCAGGCTCTCTTCAACTCTCACCTAGACTACAATAATTGCCTCCTAATTGGTCTCCCTGCTTCCAAACTCTCCCCAGTCCCATACATCTTTTTTTTTATATGCTGCCAAAGTAATCTTTCTAGCCCACAGGTCTGCCCTGGCTCCTGGTTCCCACTGCCAGAAGTCCCCTCTTTTTGCCTCCAGGACAAAATACAAAATCCTCAGCTTGGCCCTTAGGGATCTTCACAATATATGGCAAGATTTGTTTTATGTTATACCCTTTGATACATATTTCCAGTTAAATAAACAAGGAAAATATTTAATTTTGCATCCCACCTCACCTCCTTTCATGAGAGGACACTGGATTTGGACTTAAGGGAGATCCTCTGATCTTATTCCCACCTTGCTTAGAATGAATTTCCTACTTGATTCTTGTCTTTTAGAAACCCTAATTTCCTTTAAAGTTCAGCTCAGATTCTACCTCCTACAGGAAACCTTTCCTGATCCTCCTGCTTGTTGGTTCTTTCCCCATCCTCAGATTCACTAGTATTTATTTATGAATAAGGGATATTCCATAGTAGAAATAAACTCCTAAGAGTTTAGTATTTTTCATTTTTGTCTTTATCTTCTGGTTTCCTTATATATAAAATGGAGATAGTAATCATCTCTATCTCACAGGACTACTAGTATGACTAGAAGTGATGATTCTGCATAGTGCTTTCCATTCCTTAAAATGTTGTATATTGAATGGACTTGCTCATTCTATCAGTACAACAATCAGGCACAATTTTGGGGTATCTGCGATGGAGAATATCATCTGTATCCAGAGAAAGAATTGTGGAGTTTGAACAAAGAGCAAAGAATATTGCCTTTAATTAAAAAAAAACACATCTTACTATGTAATTTTGTTATCTCTTATACTTTATGTTTCTTCCTTAAGGATATTTTTTTCTCTCTCATCATTCAATTTAGATCAATGTATACTATGCAAACAATGCAAAGACTAACAGACTGCCTTCTGGGTGGGGGGGAAGGAAGCAAGATTGGGGGAAAATTGTAAAATTCAAATAAATAAAATCTTTCTTTAAAAAAAATGTTAGGACGGCTAGGTGGTGCAGTGGATAGAGCACTGGCCCTGGACTCAGGAGTACCTGAGTTCAAATCAGGCCTCAGACACTTAATAATTACCTAGCTGTGTGGCCTTGGGCAAGCCACTTAACCCCATTGCCTTGCAAAAAACTAAAAAAAAAAAAAAAAGTTGTATATTGATTGTAAGGAATTGAATAAGGTCATATACAAATATAGCCTTCAGGTCTCAGCTCAGCTTTAGTGATAATGAACATCTCTTAAATGGTGGAGGACAGTTAGGGAGTCTGAGAGAGAGAGTACATCCCAAGGATTGGGGGAAAGGTAATACCAATTTCAGGGTAGCTAGGCAAGTGCAGTGCATAGAGTAAGGTTCATCTTGCTGAGTTCGAATCTGGTCTCAGACACTTACTGACTAGGAGACTCTGGGCAACACAAGAAACTTTCGCTTCACTTTACAGATAACCTGTAATATGAGCTGGAAAAGGAAACGGCAAATTACTGTAGTATCTTTGCCAAGAAACCCTGGGGTCACAAAGACCTGGACAGAACTGAACAACAACAAACAAAAATACCAATGTCAGTAAAGAACAAGAGGGCAGCTGGGCAATTTTGTAAACAGAGCACTAGTCCTGGAGTCAGGGGGTTCTGAGTTCAAATTTGACCTCATACACATGATAACCTTGGGCAAGTCACATGACTGCATTTTTCCACTAAAAAAGGAGGGAGGAAATAACAAGCCAGTGTGGCATGAAAGTTGGTCTTGTGAAATAGGCCTGAAAATGTCGGCTAAAGACAGATTGTGAAGACTTGGCTTAGCTGAGGAGTTCGTATTGGAGACTTTTGAACATACTATTATGGCCACCAAATTGAGGTGAGGAAAGCCCTGAATCTGACATCAGAGGTTCTGCTTTCACTTTTTGGCTCTGCTACTTACTCCCTGGCTCCTTGGAAAAGATCTCTAGCTTATTCGGAAGTTTTTTAGTTGATCTCCTGAAGCCACCTCCAAACTGCCTTCATCACAGTTTGTCAAGTAAGATTCCTATAAACACAGATCTCACAGGTCAGGCTTCTATTCACGAATAGAATCCTGTTTCCTCGGGGATAAAATTCAAACTCAAAATTTAGGAATTGAAGCCCTTCATAACGTAGTTTATCCTTCCAGGATGATCATATATCATCTTGCCCCACCCCAAACCCATGCACCTTACTTTCCTGATGAACTGTCCTGCTTGCTTGTCCTTTGCTCTGGCCATTCCATGGTCAATCTCAGTGACTTTCCCCAGGTTATCCCTAAAGCCTAGATCAAACTCCTACTTTCTCCATGCTTCTTAGAACCCCTAGCTTCCTAAGGTTAGCTCAAGTGCCACCTCCAGCATGAGGCCTTTTCTTATTCCAACCCCAATTCTTTTGCATTTATTCTGTATTCTCTTCTGCGCTTAGCTGTTCTCTTTCTCCAGCAGAATACAAGCTGGGCTCTTTCCATTTAGCACTTAAAGCTCCTATATTTATGGAGACCTACAGCTTCCGCCCTGCCTCACTCAGACTCTTGGATGATTCTAGGAAAAGTGACTCGACCTGTCTCCCCAATTGCAAAATGAGAAGTAGATGAAATAACAGGCCGATTGCAACCATTCAAGAAAACGCTATCCTCATTATTGTCTGCACAAACCCCGAGACCCAGCAGGGCCTTGGCGCCTGCGGATTATTAGCTAAGCAGCTAGGGGGGCAGCAGGCTACACCTGCTCCAAATTCTAGGCTTTCTGTGCCTCGGTTTCTTCATTTGTAAAGTGGGAAGGCGACGGCCCCCTCCTTCCAGAGGCAGAGGATGAAGTTTAGGTGATATACCAGGGCGGTTTGCACACTCTAGAGAGGTGGAGGAGATGGTCCCAAAGTCAGATGCTATTAAAAGCGAAAAAGAGGGCGTCATCCCCAAGGGGGCCTTCCCGCGGCACGAGTCTCTTCGGCCTCTCCGTCTTCGGGGCTGAGCTGGCACCGTGCCCTTATGGGCAGCTAACATTTGTTGCTCCGTGCCCCCCGCCCCGCCGGGTCCCCGGGCCCGCACAGCCGCCTAGGCCACTGTGGGGCCGGGGCTCCGCAGGTCAGGAGCCATTTTCTTTCTTTAAAGCTTTTCTCCGGGGCCCCTGAGGATGAGCGTGTGCCGCTGAATTTGGATCCCGAGGGACCCATAACGACAAGCAGCGGCGGCCGGGGGCACGGCTCCGCCTTAAAGGGAGAGCGAGGAGCCGGCTGGGGCGGGCACGGAGCAAGTCCCAAACCTCCATCTCGGGCGCAGCCTCGAGAATGGCCGAAGCGGGAGAAGCTTCCGAGGGCGCTCCCGGCGCTCGGCGCGCTCCCGCCGCATGGCTTCCTGGGAGTTGTAGTCCCTCTCCTCGCCGGCCCCCTTTGTTCCTGTCACAGACGATCGAGCCGGAGAACTACCATTCCCAGAGCGCCTCGGCCGGGGGGGAAGGGAAAGGAAGAGCGTGGCGTGGGCGGCGTGGGCGGAGCGCGGCGGCGACGCTCGCGGAGGAGGCCCGCTTCGGCCCGCGTTCCCGAGCGGCGCTGAGTTGGGGCTGCCGCGGCCGGCTCCGGGGGCCGGCGCCAGAGGAGGAGAGCGGTGGGCGGTGTCGGCGGGAGGATGAGCGCGGCCAGGGAGTCCCACCCTCACGGGGTGAAGCGCTCGGCCTCCCCTGACGACGATGTAAATAACAATGGCGGGGGAGGGGAAGGCGCAGGCCGGCGAGGCGAGGCGAGGCCTACCCGGCGGTTCGAGGCCGGGGCGGGGGCTGAGAGAGCGGCCTCCCGGGTGGGGGTGGGGAGGTGAAGGGGTTCCCCGCCCCGGCGGTCAGGGGCCCGGGCGCGTGCGCCGCCCGGCTTCCCCGTGGTGGGGGGGGGGGGGCCGCAAGCACGAGCCCGGGACGTTGCACCCCGGTAGTGAGGCCGGGCCGGGGCGGGGCGGGGCGGCCCCGGGGGTCGGCGCTTGTGCGTGCAACAAAGGGCGCCCAGAGCCGGGGCGGGGGGCGGCGGCGCTGACCTCGGCCCGGAGTCGCGGGCACCCGCAGCCCCCGGGCCCGGCAGCTCGGCCTTTCAAAAAACTCGTTTTTAGAAGACCGTTTTGGTGATTTTACAGCTTGCTCCCAAAACTCTGAGCAGTGAAGCTTCATTTTTTCCAGTGTAAATTGGTATAAATTTTCCCACGCTTCAGACTAGCCCGGCTTCCCTGTTAAAGAAAGCGTTTCACCGTATCTCCTCGGTTAAATATAAAGTGACCGTTGAAATATGTGCTATTCCCTCAAGTTGGACGCACCCGGAGAATTGGAGGTTAACTCAGAAAATAACCATGGGCAAATGCAATACATATGATTTAGCAGAATCTTGAGAGAGAGTCAAGTCAACAGACGTTTATTATGCAGAAAACAAAAAAGTTGGGCTGTGATACTTAAGAGGATGTAGGCCTGGGATCTTGCCGCACAAACCTAAAGTTTGATATTTAACGACTATTATGTATACCATAGAAATGTCTAAACTTTTTAGGAAGATGGATTCTTGTTATTTGATAGAATATATGTTTATCTTTGAAGGAACCTTAACCAAAAAGTTGAATTACTAAAGAATGACAACGTTTACTAAGTTATTTGATAGAATATATATTTATATTTATCTCTTAAGGAACCTTAGCCATAAAGTTGAATTATTAAAGAATGACAGAGTTTACTAAGTTATTTGATAGAATATATATATGTTTATCTGTTAAAGAACCTTAACCAGAAAGTTGAATTACTAAAGAATGACAACGTTTACTTAGTTATTTGATAGAATATATATTTATCTCTTAAGGAACCTTAACCATAAAGTTGAATTACTAAAGAATGACAGAGTTTACTAAGTTATTTGATAGAATATATATATTTATGTTTATCTGTTGAAGAACTTAACCAAAAAGTTGAATTACTAAAGGATGACAACGTTTACTAAGTTATTTGATAGAATATATCTCTTAAGGAACCTTAACCAAAAAAGTTGAATTACTAAAGAATGACAAAATTTACTAAATATAAACATATTCTTTAAAACATGTATTAAAATTAATTTACAATTAATATCAACCAGGAGTTAGACTACATCAAGGTCAACAGTTTTTCTTTTGATTGAGTGCTTATTGCTTGTTATTGTAAAAGATATCAGAATAGACCCAAAATAGTTCAGCCACATATAAATCTAGACGTGCTTGCTGTTGGAATATGGAAGTAGAGGGTGACTTCCAGGTGAGTTTGAATAGGTCAGGGAACTCCCTCCTTATGGGAGAGAAGATATTTCAGTAATGAAATCTTGAATGTCACACTATTGGTATGAGGACTGATGAGACAGATGGTCGATCAGCAGGAGGAATTTGAGTCTGTATAATAGTCAAGTGAAATATTTGGAAGTAACTCGTTTCCAAGAGGAGTTGGATTAAAAGTGGCAATTTATATGATCTTGAAAAGTGTACTAGAGAGATGAGTATCTGCATTGTGCATTTCCAGTCAGGAAAGTAAATAATATAACACTTGGAGTGAATTCTTGCTGTTGATTCTGAAAGATTGCAGAGTTGGTGACAGTTGGATGACATGAGGTTAAAATTTGAAGATTATTCCCAAAGAAAGGATGTTGATTCTGTTCAGGGAAATGGGTAGTTGGAAGGGGTCATAGTTTAAGTTATGATACTTATATTTATATATATGTATACATATTCTTTAAAACATGTTAAGCATTAGGTTTAGGAAAAGTAAAGGATCAGAAAAAAACATCCAGGAGCTCATGTGGGGATAATAAATTTAGGAGATACCTAAATCTAAGTGGTAGTCAAAACCATAGGAGTAGATAAACCCTTCAAAGAAAGGTTAAGAGCAAAGAAAACATCCATTGCATATGCAGTAAAACAGAATCATCAGTCAAAATTTAGTTTTGGTAATATTTTATTGAGTGACTTATGTGTCCAGCCTGGAAAAGAGAAGTGTAAAATGGTAAATGGCAGTCTTTTCTCATGATAATATTTAAAAATATTTGATTTTAAATAGTGATGTTCACAATAAATTTAGTTATGGTTTTCATGGATAATAAAATACATAGAAAATTTAGACTATGTAAATTTTTTATTTCCAAGTACATGTTGTTATCCTTGCTCTACCTCCCAAAAAAGGTCCTAATCTGGTTATTTCTTGTCTAGATTGGATCTAGCAATTGGGAGGCAGCTGATCTGGGCAATGAAGAGAGAAAACAAAAGTTCTTAAGACTAATGGGAGCTGGAAAGGTGAGTAATGGCAGTGAAGGAGAGGGTGAAAATAACTTAATTTTTTCAAAAATATTTGTTTCATCAAAAATTTTTAAAATATTACAAGGTGAAAGCAATTTGCTCAAAAGGAGAGAGGACTGTTGTTCTCCATTCCATTCTTTTGTGTCATATTAGTTAGTCAAAAATGTTATAAAATTTGGGGAGAAAACTGGCTGGCCTGGGAATACCTTATCCATTCTCTCTATATCTCAAATCCTGAGATTATTTTATTGATAGAGGATTTGACAAGAGTCTACTTCTCTTTCCCAAGCAACAGATCATTATATTTTGTGAATGAATATATACAGGTATATTTCATATAATGATGTTATTCAGCCATTATGGGGGGCATCCAAATTGTATGACAGATGGAATCCTGAAGACCCACGCTATGTTCAAAGTCTGCTTTAGATGCTTAAAAGACATGTGACCCTGGGAAAGTCTTAACTTTATTCTGTTTCCTTGGGGGGGGGTGATCATAACATGTACCTCTCAGGGTGGTTATGAGGATCAAATGAAATTTTATATGTGCATGTGTACACAAATACACGTGTGTGTGTGTGTGTGTCACTGCAAATCTTAAAGATGCTAGAGAAAGAATAGCTCTTTTTGACACATACCTAAATCCTACTGTAACACTACCAGTCAGACAAATTAGATGGTGCTAATTTTACAAAACAGAAAGCTTGAAAAAAAATTTCTTGCTTTACAATCATCTAGAAAGTCTCTCCCTAGAAAAGCTTCTCTGCACTGAAAGTAGAAACACATCTTGTCAGCCTTGTGGAATGTCCCATAACAAAGCCAGTGCCCCACCTACCCCATCATGTTCTGTCAAGAAGTTAGGTTTTGTGACTGACCTTCCCAGGCCAGCAGTGATTGCAGAGAAGTTCTGTTTAGCACTGCTTTTCCTACTCCCAGACTTGCCTCTGCTTTCTCACTGTCTTGCAAAGCAGGTAGGAGGAGCAGTAATCAGAATCCCAACTACTTCTTTCACATTAGTGCTCTTAATTTCTCCTCAGAGGAAGTAATGGCTCTGCATCTCTTAACCTGCTTCTGTCATGGCATAGCAGACGACAAGTAGGGCAACCAGGATTGGGAGGACAAGTTGAATCGGAGAATTGGGTGGTATATAATAGATTTGTGATAACAAGTGGTGCAGATAGATAGATTAGTACTCTGGAAAATCTAAGATTGCCTCCCAGAGTTCAAAAAGCCCATAAAATAATGGGTGTCCCAACAGCTAATAAAGCAACCAGCTATGGAGTATTCTTCCCCTCCCATCCTCCAAAAAATTTCCATCTTAATCATATTTTTAATAAAAAGATATTTACTAGCCTAAAAAGAACTTTGAGCTAATTGTTATCTATAATATTTAGCAGTTATCCTCTCCTGTATATCCTTCCATCAATTTCTGAATTTGTGTAAATTGAATGGCTGTGTTGTCATATATGTTGGAATTGTATATGAATGTGAGACACTGTTTCAAGAACAGTTTTTAAAAATAGATATGGCAGCTTTTTATACTTGAGTTATTTGTGTAGTTTTAAAATACAATCTATAAAACAGTAAATTCTAAAGCATATCAGTTCCCTTCCTGTTTTGATCAGGAAAATCTTTTCAATATTCACATACAATTCTAAAAAAAATTATTGAAATGATAAGCTAGGCTTTGGGGTATTGTTTATTCCATTTCAACTTTGTTTTTTCTGCTAGTTGCTGATACCATCTTATTGGGGGAGGGGGGAGCATGGAGAATGCAATATCTGTGGTGTTTACTTTGGGAATCTTTTTTTTTTAAATGAGTAATATTCAAAGTAATCCTTGAGTACCTTTAGAATTAGGTTGTAGTAATCAGGTTTAGTCTCTTCCCGATTTCATCTTAAGTATTGTGCTTAGGTGGTCAAGTCTACTTGTGGTAGTTCACTGTTATCATTGAGTTTGGTCAAGGCAGAAACATTGGAAGATGTGTCTTATTTCATATCTTGTTTGTTCTCCTTCCAGTATGTTAATTTTCTGTGGTAAGCTCAATTAGATCTCAAAACCAAGTCTTATTCTTTTTTAATTAAAAGATTTTCCACTATCTAATGAATATATTGTTGATAGTCTTATATCATTTTCCATTTAATATTTTAATTATTGATATTCCATAAATAGACGTGACTTTTAGTTCCTGTATTTTTCTATTCTGTATGATAAGGAGGCTGTTTGTTCTCAAAAGCAGTTTTCAGAACTTTGAGCTGTCTTAGTTTAGCTGCTGTTTTCTGTTTATTTCTTTTTGAGAAATGGTTAAAAATTGAGTCTGTATTTTACCATTGTCCATTTCCTATTTTTTAGTCTTATTTGGAGCTGCTAATGTATCAGCTCAAATTCAAAACATTTTCAAATTTGGTTATTTGCTTTGAATTTTGCTCTAACCTAGTCAGTAATATTTATAGAGACATAACTGATTCACAAATGACTGCTCTATATAAATTCCATTTAGCTATAGCTATAACTTTTATGTCTAATTTATAGCAGGATATTTGTAGATGAGAGTCTAAGATACAGTCGTTTTCATTTTTTTATGAAGCTTAATTGATGCTCGTCACATCAGAACTTTTTTTGTAAAGCAGATCTTGATGGTATAATGCAGTGAAGCTTCTGAATAGTCTGCTCATCTTTTGCTTCTTTGATGTCTTAATATCAGATCTTATTGTAGCCACAAAGATTTTTGCTATCTTCTCTTGATAGACCTTGTTGAAAACCTCTAGTATCAGGCTTTGTGTTAGTTCAGTTGGGTGCCTCTTTGTGAGATCTTCTCCTTAATTCTCTGCAGTAGATAATAGCATATATTGTAATTATATCTTAAGATATATTTGCTTACATTTATCACAAATACCATAAGACAAGATGAGTAGATGTTGTTTGAAATAGTTCCTTGTCTTTGGACAAACTCCTTTATTTGCTTCTCTTGAGGAAAACTGAGAAGTCCTTCTCACCGATCTGTAACTTGTTTATGTATTCCAGTTTTAATATGGGGGGGGGCTAGGTGGCACAGTGCATAGAGCACTGGCCCTGGAGTCAGGAGGACCTGAGATCAAATCCGGCCTCAGACACCTAATAATTAGCTAGCTGTGTGGCCTTAGGCAAGTCACTTAACCCCACTGCCTTGCAAACCCCCCCCCCCCCCAAAAAAAGATAAGACCATCAGTATGGATATAGTTTGGTTGCTCATGGATATAGTCAGTTGTTGGTTTAAAAAAATTACACATTAAGGGTATAAATAGTAAAATTAATGTTTTTAGGCTATAACTCAGCACTTTTTGCCCCCCTTTTTCCCCACTGTTACTTCAGAAGCATAAATAGGCCATGAAGATCAAAGCCTATTTTGTATTTTTATCCATTTGTGGTTAACCATGAAAGAAAAAAATAATCTCCTCTTGGTAAGTCTTCTTGTAGATAGTTTTACGTTAGCTATGTATTTGAAACTTAGCTTGGTAAAACCTACCAAAACTTGTACTGTGGCATAACCTTCAAAAACCCAGGGTCATCTCTGTCATTTGAGGCATTTTTTCTAGAAAGGAAAAAAAAAGATAAGTAAAAGTGCAGAACCACATTTAAAAAAAAACCCTAAAAACCCCAGGATGGGGGGAAATGTGGTAAAGCAGTGATTAACAGACCAAGCCCTGAGTGGTTTTTTTCCCCCTTTTCTTTTTTTAACTTAAAGCAAATTGATTAGTTTTACATAAGGACAACAATATAAAAGATTTGTGCAATAGGATAAAGGAAGCTAAAGTTTAGATTGATTCTACAGAGTTTCAGTGTATGGTATTGATTTTAAGGTCTAGCGAAGACAACATTAAAAAAAATTCTTACATTCACAAGTCTTCTCATTTTTACCACCATTTAACAAAGAAGTAGAAATATAAGCAATCTCATTAAGTCAGGGAAAGAATTAGATTAACTTTGGGAATGAGATCAAAATATTATCTGCTAGTGTCATAATTGCATACCTAGAAAAATCAGTATTGTTTAATAATAGGTGAGTTTAGCGAGATTGCAATATTTTTTAAAATCATTCAGATACCTCATTGATTGCTCTGAGTTCATCAATGTCAGTATTCCCTCCAAAGGCCAAATCACAGCCCTTCAATCCCATTTCAGGCTGAACAGAATTTGTCCTGACATGGACAAAATCCTCTACCACTCACACACCATTATAGTATATCTTTTGATAATAGCATGAATGTGAATAGAGCACTCTCCCTATATATCATTGACATTTTTAAGTAATATTTTCCAATTAAGGAAAAATGCATTTTAGCAACAAAACCAGAAGACGTTAAAAATTAGAGAATTAACTGGCACACATATAATGTAACTTAAATCCAACAAAATCACAAATTTCTGTTGTTTAACCAGAAATATTTATCACTCCCATATGGGGCCAGTATCTGATAATAAAACCTCTCTGCCAGAATTTCTGCTTGATGGTAATTACAATGTTAGGAAAGGACTCCAAGGGTGTTACAGAAAAGGTGGGGGGGGGGATTATTCAGTCAAAATGTTTTTTGTAGCAACAGTGCTGATAATAAAAAAGAAAAAACCCTGACAGAAACCTAAATGTCCATGTCCTTAAGAGTAGGAGTGAAATAACAATACATTATTTGGATTAGAATGCTGAGATAAAACTGGTAAATGGAAGGAACATAATAAAAAGTATATTGTTTATGAAATAAGAAAATAGAATGAGAATAGTATATGCTATAACTATATTAAAAGAAATATGGGAATAAATGAACAAAGAAATATGGAGAATAGAATCTTGGAGAAGCAACTGAAAAATAGGTATTATAGTAATAAATATTAGCCCTTCAGAATTTGCTGAGTGTTTTAGGGTACATTTTCATTTGATCCTTACATTAACCATAGCAGGAGGGAGGTATCAAAAGTACTTTCCCAACTTTAGAGATAAGAAAATTATTGAGAGGTTGTGATTCATTAGGTGGCAGAAACAGGTTTTGAACACAGGTCTTCCTGGCTACAAATCTAGCAAACTAAACTACTCCATTGACATTATTATTATTTTAAATTTATTATAAGCAAACTATCAAACAAGACTGACAATCAAATAAATACATAATACTGAATAAGAAGTTGTTGCTTAGTTTGTAATGTTTGGTTGGAAATTAATGAGACCTGACTTCAGATCTGATCCTTATACCTAATGAAGTACCATTATGTGATCCCCTAAGGTAGAAAAAATGTAAATAACAAAAGAAGAAAAGCTTAGTGTTTGTCATAATTTCCCTTAACCAGCATTGAAGGAAGTAAAATGTTTTTGATTATTGAAAGTTAAACTGTGTAAGCATTTGTCTCCAGAAAAAATCAAAGTATAGATAGCATGCCCAGTAGATTAATATCTTATCATCCAGGTTGGCATTCCTTCCAAAGAAGCATCTTGAAAATAAAAGACTAAGATATGGTAACATTAGCAAAGTAAAATAAATATGGAAAAAGAGAAAGAGGAAAACGTTAGATGATTAAAAAGATAGGAATTTAAAAACACAAGTAACTGGTAATAAGAATTTTGATGATGTTGAATCAAAGTAATTCTATAAGGAGATAAAAAGAATGTCAGGAAAACTGTAAATCAGATGTTTTGTCTACTTAGTTGTGTTCCCAACCTGATCTCTGCCTATTTTTTCCATCTTAAATCTCTCTCCTTACACATAAGGGCTCCATCCATAACTTCACTGATGACGTGCCATCTCTACCAGCTGCTAGTGCACTCTCCTAACTACCTTTTTTTTTCTTTGGGGATTCGATACATTGTTTGGCATATTCCTATTACTTTCCTCAATAGAATCTCAGATTCATTAAATTAGGGACATTTCATTTCTGTTTCTTTATTCCCTGCACTTAGTGCAGGGCCTGTCACATGGGCACACTTAATGAAGTACAAATGACTGGATTGAACTAGATGATTTAAGGTACCTGTGAAGGGGGAAGGGAAGAGAACAAGCATTAAGTGTCTGCTATGTACTAGGGACTGTTCTAAGCACTTTACAGATATTTCATTTGGTCCTTATAACAACCATAGGAGGTAAGTGATCTTATGATCTCCATTTTACAATTGAAGAAACTAAGATAGACAAGTGAACTCAAGTTTTCTTTGACTCCAGATCCAGTCCTCTGGAGCTATGACTTTAAGAATAGTTTGGGAAATCGTAGGGAAAATCATTATGTTTAACTCTTATTTAATACTCTCTACTCTTAAAACAAAAGATCTAACTTTTGGTAGATTTAGCTAATCTGCAGATTTTTAGGGTTCTCTAGGCTTATTTTATGACCAAAATTCATTTTTGAAAGTCTTGCAAAGTGGATTTGTCTTGTGAGTCTGAAAACTAAAAATCAAAACTTTAGTTATTTTTTTTGAATGCAAGTTTTGGGGACTCCTGGCTAATCAAGAGGCTAATTACATTGGGGTCCTAAATGATTTAAGATTAAGAGCACAGTTATGGACATCAGAAGCTTTTTAAACCACATAGGACATCTGTGTGTAAAACTATTTGACAACTTATAATTTTCCATCTTTTTTAAAATAGAAAGAACACACTGGCCGACTTGTTATAGGAGATCATAGATCAACATCTCACTTCAGAACAGGTAAGAATTGCAATAAATTTGATGTAGGGATGTTTAAATGTTAAATCAAAAATCTGTGAATTAATTAACCTGGTGACCATGGAATGTCAGTCAAAGTAATGATAACTTTGATTTTTAATTTAATATGAAAATGTAGGTGTTGGTTATTTTTCAGTTTTGCTTCTGTTATTTTGCCATTGGTATATTTCTCCTTAATAAGATCGTGTTACTGTTGATTTTACTTGTATAAAGATTTCTTTTGCCATTATATTAGCATCTGTAATTATCCTAGTCATAATCAATTAGTAAGGTCACACATTCAGAACTGGCAGGCACCTTATGAACCATCTGGTCCAACATGAAACTACCTAAATCCAAAAAAAATAAAGTGAGTTGCCCAAGGTCACAGAAGTGTTATATAGTGTTGGACCCCAGTTTTTCCAATGAAACCTTTCCATCATGCCATCTGCCTACCAATAAATTGAAATTAAATCTCCTAATCAGAGTCCAGAATTAAGGTCTAAAGAAAATGCCTGAAAATTCTCAAGAAATTAATGTGATTTTCCAGTTGCAGAGAAAAATGAAAATTGTAGCATGAATTTTAACGAGCAAAACTGTATAGGTAGGAGACTGAAATATGAGGGTGAAAGAGTAAAGACAGTTCATGCTTTATGTAAGTGCAGCATTCCACAGGTCTTTATGTAAAGCAATTTTTACATAATGGGAATTGCCCCCAGACATGAAAAAAGAGGGAATGGAGAGAGTTAGGAAGGGATCCCACAAACACATGGATGAAGGGGCTGCATGTAGTTTAAAGATATATGGGGCCAGGGACAGAAAAGCAAGAGCAGGATGAGGAACACATTGGAGTCCCAACACAGCCAAGTGGGAGTAGATATTATTCAGAGGGGAGGGGAGGCATTCAGGGGCCCTCTCAACTCCACAGTATGAAGCACCTCAATTCTTCTGCTTTTACTTAGGGTGGGGGTGTGTGTTATGGTTTAGGTGAGTATGGGGGGGGTTAATTATTTTGAATTTTGTTTTTATTACTGACATTACTTTGAATCCTTGGTCCTACTTCTTATACATATAACTGGGACCAAATCATTTAGCCTCTCTAGACCTCAGTTTGCTCATCTGTAGAATGAATAGGTAGAACTACATGATTTCCTAAATGTTTTGTAGCACTAAATCCTGTGATTTTTCTTATTTAAAATTGCTCTTTAAATAAAAGAAAACTTTGTTTAACTTTACACTGCAGAATACTTGAGTCCACAGTATATTTTATGGATTGATAGGCCTACCCTATTAGTTACCTACTCCTGAACTAAATTTAAATTTTTTGTGGTTTAACTGAAAAAGTTCTAGTTCTTGACTCATCTAGAAGATACAGGGTTTTGCTGCTAATATTCTTTTAAATTGAGAACTTTGTGAATCAAACAAATAGTAACGACACAGTAAAGTTGATTGTTGTTTGGGTTACTAAAGGTTGAAATTCTTTTTATATAGTTTCATATATAAAAATGGGTATTAGTAAATATATTAACTTACCATAATAAATTTTCATGCAGAGGAAACAAAAGGAAAATAGAAGGAATTTTGGAGTTTAGGGGATGTATAAGACAGTTTATTGACAGTTGAATTTTCAAAAGAAAATACAAACAAAATTAACTTCTTGCCCTTACCTCTTTCATTTTTTTAATCAAAAAAAAAAGGGTAACCACAACCAATATTCTGAGACTGTACAACCTTATGATACCTGATTTGCCTGGTTAGAGTTGTTGGGTTGAACACTTTTTTGACATTGAGAATGCTGATTCAACAATTAATCATAAGTATAGAAAAAAAAGTTCTTTGATAGTTCAATTTGAACATTTTGGTCTATTGGGTAAATTCTTGTGGAGTTCCAGTACATCCATGAATTTACAGTTATTAAATCATTACTTTTAAAAATCAGCCCTGTATATTATAGCCATCTGTATTATGGTTGTTTTGTGTAATCAAATGTTTTTATTAATTTGACTGAAACATAACCAAAGTACACTGGACATGCAGGGGAAGAAGATAAGAAAATGAATGAAGAACTGGAGTCACAGTATCAACAGAGTATGGACAGTAAATTATCAGGGAGATATCGACGACATTGTGGACTTGGCTTCAGTGAGGTAGTGATTAACTTATTTTCATTCATTGGGAAGACAGCAACCAAATAAAATTGATGAGTGTTAATTAATACTAACCTGGGGATTGTTGGCAATACAAAAAAAAAGATTCAGCTTGAACAACCTAATATGATGAGAGGCTACATATATTTAAAAAAAAGGGTTCCTGCCCTCAGATCATCTAGAACAGTGATGTGAAACTATTTGAAATGGCCACTATACCATAGTTACTGATACCAACAGGCCATATATTGACTTAGAAAACTACACACTTCTATATAAAGTTGCATTTTTAATCAAGTTCAGGCTTCACTCTGGAGTATTATGGGATCTATGTGACCCTTTTGGATTTGATACCTTACCTAGGATTGTTTTATAAATAAGATACCTTAAAATTGGACTTTCCTTATGCTGAATTCTGCTTTATCTATATTTCAAGTGCTTTCTAAGAGTAATCCTAATATGATATGTTCTAGTAATTTTAAAAATTGGAACTGACTATTGAAGGGTCCATTTTTTTTTTTGTCCTCATGTCACTTTGGGTTCTATATTAATCCTTAATATTATTTTAAAACTTGGAATTGAATAGTGATAATCCATTAAGGTTTCATAATTTATTAACTACCAGAAAGTAATATTTTATGCATAAGGTCTCGTTATAAAATAATTAAGCTAAAGTTGATTTTTTTTTTTGTCCTTCAAAACATGTAGACTGGGATAATAACGTTGAAAAAGGAAAGTAAGTTAAATCTTTGGCAGAGATTACTTTACCTTACTTCTGCCAGGCTTTTCAGATTCCTGTGGTGAGTCTTCTAAAAGAAGATAGCATTATGAAAAGGATGTACCTTTTTTATTTTTAGTTAGAGGATCCTGATGGGGAAGGTGATGCTGCTGGAAATGATGACGATGACGATGATGATTCACCTGACCCTGAAAGTCCAGAGGACTCTGAGAGTGATTCAGAGTCTGAGAAAGAGGAGTCTGCCGAAGAACTACAAGCTGCTGAACAGCCAGAGGAAGTGGAGGACCCCAAAGCTAAGAAGGATGCAAAGAGCAATTACAAAATGATGTTTGTTAAATCCAGTGGTTCCTAACTCTGAATGTGTGATTAGTCTTTGTATTCAAAGTAAGCCTTATTGTTATAATGCACAGTGGAGGACTGCTTCTCTAGCACAGACCTTTGTATTATAATTTTAAAAAAGGCCCTTCTTTTAAATAATTACAGAGTGTTTGCTTTCAGATGCCATGGATTACAATTTTATGGGCATGATTATATCCATTTTTGTAAAATATAAGAGTTACATTGTACAAAAGACAAATAAATATGATTCCCAGCTTCCTTTCACATTATCATCATCTACCCTCTAACTCCTCCTCCCCCACTTTTTTTTTTTAGTCCCTTCTAATGAAATTATGTGGGGAACATTGTTGAAACTTCTTAGTGCTATTTTGTGGGTGTTTCTGTTTTTGACAGCTGTATGTTCCATTCTTTTTATTTTTGTCCCTAATGTTTTATCTTATAAAAGTTAATTTGATAATGTGATGGTGCGTTTATGAGAAAAATACCTCTTTAATTATAATACTTTGATGTAGTAGAACTGTTCATCATGGAAATTTCTCCTGGCATTGATATATTATAATTATTATTATTAGCTGGCAAAAAGACTGGGTCTTTAGTTTATTGTTACTTTTCTAGCTCTACTTTTGGGCCCAAAGAATCGTGGCAGCAGATACTTATTAGGATGGAAATCATAGAAGGAAAAGATTTATTTTTATTTTTTTATTTATCCACTATTTTCTTATCCCTCTGTTGTCATTCTAAAACTTAAAAATATCTCATAATTTGGTAAAACTATCAAGAATGAGGCTAAAAAATAGTGTGTCCTCTTCCAATTCCATTACATGAACTATTGTTTGGTTAAGTTCTTTTCTAATTTCATTGTTACTTCTCTTGTGAGATTAGAATACCCTAATTTAGAAATAATAGTTTGCATTTTTTTGTGCTTTATGATTTGAAGAAGCTCTTTGATATAATCTTATTTGCTTCTTGAAATAATCTTGTGAGATGGCCAATATAAATATTTTACATCTAGAGAAAAGTAAAACCCAGCAGAGCAATTTTCCCCACTTGGAGTAGCTTTACCATGGCCAATAATAAATGAGAGGTCAATCAGTATAATGAGAAAGTAGCTAAGACAAAATTTTTTAATTGTCTGTTTTCATAACAAGGTTTTGGCCTTTTTTTAAGCTGAAAATTTACCTTAACAATCCAGTTGAGATTATATTTTTATTTCACTGTCACTTGGGATACTTAGGAAAATCCCCTCTCCTCTTAATCTCTTTAGGTGAGATATCTTTACTAGTAAAACATAAAATTCTGTTTTCCAACTTGAGTTTATGAGCATAGTTCCTATCTCTTAGTGACTTTTTTCTATTTTCCCCCTAGAAATTTTCTGGGTGGCACAATGAGTAAAATTATAATACACCTAAGTTCAAACCTATCCTCAGATACTAGTTGTATGAGCCTAGGCAAATCACTTAGTCTTTGCCTCAGTTTCCATATCTGTAAAAAGGATGGCACTTAAGTCCTAGGGGTATTGTGAAGGTCAAATGAAATAACATTTATTTATAAGCACTTGGTACACAGTTGGCAGTTTCTAAATGCATGTTCTCTACCACCACCCCCAACTTGCTGAATAATCTTGGTGGGACACCTCATTTCCCTGGTCTCTGGTGTCCCTCATTTGTAGAATGAGGTAAGGTTAGTTAGTAGTGTCATACTCAGAAAGGCAAGGACTAGGGTTCCCTGACAATCCCATATTTGTATTGAAAGCCACATATTAGCATTTTTTAAGAAACTGTTTGCTTATTCCATTTGAATGTGGTTATGGGAAGGTGTGTGTTTGGCTACCCTGGACTAGATAAGACTCCAAGGGTCCCTTTCAATTTTAAAGTTCTGTGATTTACTTTTCACACATTTAAATTTCAACACCATTATAAAAAAAGTTCTTTGTACTTGAAAACATCTATGCATGGTTTGATCAGTATAGTTTCTCCTGCCACTGACAGCTCCTTGCCCCTTTATATGTTTTATGAGTTGATGTTGCTGCTGCTAAGATTTTGGGGGTCACCAGATAAGCATAAGAATTTGGGGGCCACTGAAAAGCAAAAGAATTTGTACCTTCTCTGGGATGTTAAAGCTGCTCAGGATTTTATTATGGAAATATAACAAAGTAAACAGATAAAAGAAACTTTTCCTCTGGAAGAGTCTACTAGCACTTAAGACAGAATGAATAACAAAAGCCTGGTTGCTTGGTAGGCAGAGGGGGAGAGAGATGAGGAAAGACAGAGGGTGGCCTGTAGCTGAGGTTCAACTCTGGTTTTATAGCCTTGACCCTTCTCTGGGCGCATAGGGCAAAAGAATCAATAGAGGTCGTCTTCGATTTGGGGGTTGGAAATGGGACTGGATTCAAATTTTACATTAAACAATAAGAGTCAATTTACATCTCAAGAGCAAAAAGACCTTTCCATACCCTTAACAAGATTCCCTGATTTCAACAGCATTAAAAGATTACAGATTTTGTTTTTTGCTACAGCCATAATTCTCTACATCAATATGACCAATGCCCCTTCCTCTCAGAAGTCACTTTGTAGGCAATCCTATGCTTGTGGTGGCTGGAGAACAGGCGCCATCCTTGAGACCCTGGTAGCAGGACCTCAAAAACTGGCCATCCATTGAGTCAGCTTTTCTAAACCACATCCGCACTATAAAAAGCAATCTTTGGTGAAGGTCACATAGCCAGTATGACCTTAAATGTAGGACCACTGGCCTCTGCTGTTTTTCCTAGACCATTGTTGGTCACTCAAACAGAATCGATGAGATAGCTGCTCCTAATGAAAACCTGGAAGCTCTAGTGACCTATAAACTCAGTATGGGCTTACACAGGCACCCACAGTGAGGGAAGTGGTCATCCCTCTGTGCCCCTGTCAACACATTTAGAGTATGGGGTAAATTCACTGAGTGGAATTTCAAGAAGAGGTTTTGACAGGCCAGTCTGGGTGGGAGGGCTTGTAGACAGGACTGGGAATGTTATCCTTGCTGTGGAAGGGGGTTGGGAGGATTAAATGTGATGTGGCATCAGTAGACTGAAATAGGCTCCTTTGTGTTCTGAACCACTTGGGTAGACTAGTGAAGCCTTTAAGACCCCCTTCTCTGGAGTTGGGATAATACTAAATTCAGATCCCAGGGTCAGAACTGTGGCTGTCTGTCTTTAGGGAGCTTCCCATCAGTAAGGGAGGTAAAAGGCAGAGCTGAGATCCAGGTTGTAGGACAATGAAGAAAGAAGGAGTAGCTAGGTGGTGCAGTGAATAGAGCACTAGCCCTAGAGTCAGGAGAACCTGAATTCAAATTCATTTTCAGATAGTAATTAACCTAGCTTGGGCAATCCTATTGCCTTAAAAGAATAAGAGAAAAAAGGAGAAATAGGCTTCCTAGGAAGTACTGAACTGAGCAGCCTGAGGGGATGTTGGCGAAGGAGCTGGGCATTGGAAGCAGACTTGTATGGAACCCATGAAGCTTCTCACAGAGCACAACCCTGGCTTCAAGGTGACTTACATTCTGCTTGGGTTCTTCCAGGAGTGGTTCCCAAGGGGCAGAGTCCTCCCTGTATGGAGTGACAGCCAGGACAGCCTTGTAGCCCTGTCTTCATCTTGAAAGGAACTGGACCATTCATAGGCTTGATGGTGATGGGCAAGAGAAAATGAGACAGGGACCTCCCTTCCTACAGTGGAAAGAGCTCTCTGGCTCACCTTGGACATGAAGTGACCTTGACCAAGTCAGTATACCTTCCAGGGCCTCTGTTTCCTCCTCCGTATCAAGAAGAGGTGGATCTAGAATGGTCATGTCCCTTCCAGCTCTAGGGCCAATGTACCAAGCAGAAAGGTAGTTGGGGGCTGTAGCTGCTCCAGAAGTCAGGGACACTGTTTCAAGTCCTGACTGAGAGGTTCTGGCCAACTGTGTGACCCTGGGTTCTGGTACCTTTGCCTCTATGCCCCCAGAAAGCACTGACATACATTGGTAGAGGGAAGTTCTTTAACCAGAAAATCTCTTACAAATGAAGCCACAGCTCATCTCATCCCTATCATGCGTTCAGCATTGTTAGGCAGTGAGAATACAAAGATGAAATTGGGCCCTTGCACATAAGAAACAAAGACAGTTCCCTCCCCATAAAGTAAATTGTAGGCTAATGGTAAGGAAAAGACAACTAGAACATAGGACTGAATGGGAAACCCAGATCAATGAGGCAGCTGTCTTGTCTTGGTTAGATGAGGCTTTTCTGAGTTTGTTCTTGGGAGAGAAACCAGTTGTTGAATGGGAATGGCCTAGAGCCTGAGAGCAGTCTCAGCCTGTGGCACTGCCAAGAGTCTCCAACTTGCTCTGACCAGAGGTGACTCCTCCCATGTTTCAAGGCATCATCTTAGTGAAACTGCAGTTTATAAACCCCAAAGAAAATTAAACAGTAACGGCATTTTGCTCAAATTGGTGTAGAAAATAGTAATAACATCTGCCCCATAAAGCGAGCTTCCCTGGCCCATACCTGTCAAAAGCCTGAGTACAAACAGTACAAGAAGTGAGGCAACTTATTCCTAGATGTCTCTTCATTCAAAACTGGCTTGCTGTATGGGACAATTTGCTCAGCTGGGCTTACTTGTTAGTGGACAGGTTCTAGCATCAGGTTCAGCCAGAATCCTTGGCTGGGCTATTAAACTGCTGTACTCTGTAAGAAGGTTCAAGGAATTGGAAGTCTCTCCAGTTCTGCTTCCTCGGAGGCTTGACTTTGGGGCTTGTCATCTCCCAGGCATCAAGGGAAAGTAGACAGTCTGTGCTTTTGACCGAAATTCTTGGCTCAGGGTTGGGTCTTCTCAGTAAGCTTCACCCTAACTTAAGATGACCCAGTCTACTTACATCCCAAATCTTCATCTGTAAAAACTAGGCTATAACCAGACAAACAGATCTGGGGATCAGAATTCTCTAGTTTTTTAATTCTAAAGTTTCATCATTTGGTATATAAAAATCAATGACTAAGCTTTTTTGCCTTAGGGTCAAGTCCATTGTCCCTGCGGACTTTTTCATGTGTAAAGTAAACTCAAAAGTCTCATCCTTTTGTAGGAATAGAATTATCCACTCAATTCTGAAGAACCTCATGGCCCAGAAAAAGACAAATACTGTCTGAGTGGAATCCTCCATAATTTGCCCTTTAAAAACCTGCAGATTTTCTAGTCTGAAAGGGGTACATTCTTACAATTTTAACTTTTTTGTAATATAAATATTCATAGTTGATGTTGTTTATCTATTAATTGAATCAATTGTGGGGGGGGGGGGTGCTGAAGAGGAATTCCCAAGACAGCATTTTATTATTAGGTGCTGAAGTCCTCTTCCCCACACTTCATTCTAACAAATTCATGTGCCACTTCCTCCACATAGCCCCTCCCTGATTCCAGCCCAGGCCTAGTTGCCCTCATCCTAGGGAGATGGTTTGCAGCTGCTGCTGTTGGTGCTGCAACCATATCTGCTAAAAACCCTCATCACCAAAATCTTTAACTAGAGTAAATGCTTCAGCATTATAAACTAAGGAGATTTAATCAGTGGGAATGACATTAATGAAAGGAGACATTCCTATCTGCTTTGTGGCCACTTAAGATCCAGGTAGAATCTTTCTGTCTGACCTACACTAAAACCTTCCATACATATGAGTTATCTCCCCAGATTAGATTGAACTCTTTTTTTTTTTTTTTTTTTTTTTGCTTTTTTGCAAGGCAATGGAGTTAAGTGTCTTGCCCAAAGTGACACAGCTAGATAATCATTAAGTGTCTGAGGCTGGATTTGTACTCAGGTCCTCCTGACTTCAGGACTCATCACACCACCTAACTGCCCTAACCCAGCTCTTTGAGAAAAGAAAACTTTTATATTTATATCCCCAGCACTTTGCACATAATAAGGGATAATAAATGCTTTTTCATTCTTTTAATTCATTCACTGCAAATAAATAATACTCTTCTGGTCTTCCTGGACCATCCATAGCACTTTATTCTGACAATGTGAGTATTAAGAGTTTTCCTTACTTGTATCTTTACCCTCACCTGGACTGTAAGCTAGGGGCCGTGCCTTATCCAAATATTGCATTTTCCCCCAAAACTCATCACCAGCTTATCAATATTTGTTGCTGTTCATTTATGGCAAAAAAAAAAAAAAAATAGAAATAGTGTCCTGTGCCAAAGACTTGTATTTCTCTAAGCTGAATCTGAGCCAAGTCTCCTTGGTCCTCCAGATCCTACATGTTCCTGTTATCACGAAGTACTGAACCTCGTTGAAATCCAAAGTAAGGAAGGCCCTGGATGCTCTTCCACTGTTGGGTAGCTCCTGTTCCTCAGTCCAACCCCCAAAGGAACAAGGCAGGCCCCAGATTCCTTCTTGAGATTGGCACAGTTAAGAACAATGCCCATCTGCTGTCAGGGTTTCTCTGAGGCCCCGCTGCGCTCAATCTACACCAAGTTTGTGTCACAAAATATGTCAAAAATGGACCAGTCCCTGACCTCCAGGAGCTTATAGTCTATAAAAGGGCAGTGGATTTGGGACAAGTGAGTGGAGAGAGGGAGGGAAAGAATAGTGTAGGACCATATTAAGGGGGTTGGCTAGTGCTTACTTTTTTTTAAGGTTTTGGCTTTTTTTTTTTGCAAGGCAAATAGGGTTATATGGCTTGCCCAAGGCCACACAACTAGGTAATTAGTAAATGTCTGAGACTGGATTTGAACTCTGGTACTCCTGACTCCAGGGCCTGTGCTCTATCCACTGTGCCACCTAGCCGCCCCGAGGGCTTACACTTAACACTAGATTCCCCAGAGGGCCAGGACCAACATTCTCCGCTCACTGGGTGCAACTTACAAATGGTAGAGGAACTGAGATGCCATCATCCTTTTTTTTTTACAATGCCCCTCAGATTGGGAGCTCTTGCTTTCCACCCCTTCCCCTAGTCTGTTACACAAATACACGTTCCAGCATCCTTTTATATATTCTTTCACCATTAGAAAATAAGCTCCGGGGGGGGGGGGGGGGATTGTCCTTCCAGGAGGTGATTGAATGATGAATATGTAAATTGGATTTACGGAAGGACGGCTGGGCAAAGTCACCAGCCACCCTTTCTGGTCTTCTTTCCAATCTGACTAGAGTCCACCCTCACTCAGACCTTATCTAGTTCTGTCTAGTCTTATCTCCATTTCAGCCTACTTGAATGGACTCTGCCATTTCTGCGAACTGAAATCGTCCCTTCTAATACTAAGTTCAGATACCAGCTCTTCTCTGAAATTTTTCCTGAACCTAGCTAGAAGGATAGAAGGAAATAAGCATTTAACAAATGCCTATTATGTCATTCAATCTGTGAATAAATATTTAGTAAGCTCCTACTGTGACCTCTGTGCTATGGATATAGATACAGGTTCCTTAGTTCAAGGAGTTTACAATCTATGATGCCTGACCTTGGGCAATGTTCTTTTTTAAAAAGTTATTCCAACTATGTGTTTGAAACATTCGTCTTTTTTTGTAAGATTTTGAGTGTTATAATTTTCTCCCTTCCCTTCACTTCCCTTGGCAGTGAGTTATACATCCAAAACTATGTTAAACATATTTCCATATTCATCATGTTGGGAAAGAAGAATCAGAACAAAAGGGAACAAAAAATCGTGAGATAGCAAAAGAAAAATGTTTTTTAATGGAAAATAGTATGTGTTGGTCTGCATTCAGATTCCCTAATTCTTTTTCTGGATGTGGATAGTATTTTCCATGCCAAGTCCCTTAGAATTATCTTTGATTATTGTACTGCTGAGGAGAGCTGAGCCTATCATGGTCGATCATCACCTTGGGCTAAAGTTCTTTTCCAATCTGTAAGGTAGGAGCTGTTACAATCCTCATTTGTACCAGTTGAGGAAACTGAGACAAATAGGTTAAATGACTTGCCCAGGGTAACCCAGCCAGTCAGCTACAGTGGAACTCGGGTCTTCTTGACTGCAGGCTCACTGCACTGCTTGACTTACCTATGATGACAGGTAGGTGAAGGAAGAGAAGAAGGGGTGGGAAATAAGGCAGGGAGAGAGTGGGGGAAACGATTCTAGAAATAGTGGGTCCCCTCCCCCAAGGAAGTGGCAGCAAGTGAATTCGGGGGCCACCCAAGCATCTGCAGGGAAAAGACTTGAAAAGGCTCCCCCAAACTCAAAACTCAATTAAAAAGGGTCAGTGGTTTTTCCACCCCCTTTAAATGGAAAGAATCCTTCTAGGTCCCAGAAAGAATTATTTATCAGGTGTTCCTGACTTTCTTCAACAGCTTTAGAGGTGCACCGTGGTCCATCCACTCTGTGAAGGAGGCAGACAACTTTATTTCTGAAAGCTCAGTTTATAGGCCAGCTTCAAAGCTCCCAGTCCCTCCGAGCCCCCATGGAGGCGCTGGTTTGGGATTTGACATCAAAGGGGACCTGCTCCTGTTGTTCTGATGTTGCCTGGACGCTTGGGAGAGGCCTCTGTGGATTTCCTCCCGTCCCTGAAACTCGGGGTGAATTATGCACTGAGGTTGGCTCTGCAGGCCCGAGGAGACAGTGGGGGCGGGGGAGGTGGCACTGAGACCCCTGCAAACATCAAAAAGCCCCCGCCTGTCAGCACTGGCAGCAGCAGGGGTTTGGTGAGAGCAGAGGAAGGGCAGTGATCAGACCCCTGGCAGGGAGCAGACCCTGGTCAGCGAGCAGACCCTGGGCAGGATCAGACACCCCCTCACCCCCCCATCAGGGATCAGATCTGGGGCAGCCAGCCTTCTTGCACACTCAAGCCCCGTCTTCCCCTATTGGGGGGGCGGAACGCTGCAGTCTCTGAGCACTCACTGCTCAAGTGGAAGGTTATAGGAAGAGCCCACCCAGGCTGCAGAAGGAAGAGAGAAGGACCGCTTAGTAAACCCATACTATGTATCGGCATGTGCAGAATTCTGGAGTTAGAAATAAAAAATTAAGATCATTCCCTTACATGCAAGCAGGGTCTACCCTCCCCATGGATGGCCCTGGACCCCTCCCCTCCTTCCTCACCTCATTCAAACTTTCTTGCCCTAAATAAGACCATTTTCCTTAAAACCAGCTCTCCGTCACCTGCAGGCTACAACATTTAAGGGCCTGCTTACCATGTGCTGAGTTCCGGGGCTAGAAACAGAGAAGTGAGACAGTCCTTGCTCATAAGGTTCACACATTTAGGGAGGACAGCATAGGAGGGTAAATGGGAAAGCCCTATGCTACTTAGTGTCATATGTGTATGTAATGATCCATGTGTGTATGTGTGTGTTTATATTTATACACATAGGCATATGGATGGGCATCTAGATGGTGCAGTGGATAGAGAGCACCAGGCCTCATATCTGAGTTCAAAACTGGATGAAATCTGTGTTTGCCTCAGTTTTCTCATCTGTAAAATGAGCTGGAAAAGGAAAAGGCAAAGCATTCTTGTAGCTTTGCCAAGAAAACCCCAAATGGGGTCAGGCACAACTGAAAACAATTGAACAACAAAAGCATCTCTATCCACATTGTGTGTTTAGGGATCTCTATACATATTGAATATGTGTGTGTGTGTGTGTGTGTGTGTGTGTGTGTGTGTGTGTCCACCTATTTATTTAAATGTTGCCTTATGCCCACCCCTACCCCTCAAGGGTCTTCTCAAGACAATGTCAAGATAGAAATTTTAGGCACTAGGGTTGGTTAGTAGGGATGGATGCTATCTGTGGGGATAGAAGAAAATAGGAAGACAAATGTAGTATAGTTAGCTCCTTGGGCAGCTAGGTAGTGCAGTGGATAGAGCACTGACCTTAGATTCAGGAGGATGGGAGTTCGAATGTGGCCTCAGACACTTGCCACTTACTAGCTGTGTGACCTTGGGCAAGTCGCATGTGGGTCAAACATTACTACTTATCTCCTAGAACACCACTTGTATCCAGTTTATAGCTAAACCTGGGCTCAGCCCCTCGTTAACCTTTCCCACTGAGGAGTCAAGAAAGTGAGCAGATTGAACATTTGTGGAAAGGCTCCCTCTGGTTAAAAGGGGCATAAAAGATTGGAAACCACAGAAGTTGGCTGCCCCCTCCTCACTTGAACTCTTATTTAGGGAGCAATGTAAAAGAGGTTGAGGAGGGAGAAGGGAGTCTTCTTCTAGGAGGAGGTTGTCTTTGGTATCTCCCACTTCTCTCTTTGTACCCCATCTTCCTCATACTGGTTCCAAGTATATCCAGACAGGGTACATTTCAACTTCCCAGATTAATATGGTGACAACATATTACTCTTTCTTATCCTCTTTCCTTGGATGGGCAAAGCTGTTAGGAAAATAAAAACCAGGAGTTTAAGTCCCTGGCTTCTGGGATTTTATCTTCCCATTCTGAAAATGAGGCATCATTTCGGGCTGGATGGAAGCCAGAAACCATTTCCTGAATCCCAGCATAGCTTTGGAGAGATGAAGAAGAGGAAGAGCCATTCAGGGCTGTACAGGAACTCATTCAACTCATTTCAGAAGTATGGCCATGCATCCTTCATGGAAGAATGAGGCTAGGGGCAGCTAGGTGACATAGTGGACAGAGCACCAGCCCCTGGAGGCAGGAGGACCCGATTCAAATCCAGCCTCAGACACAATAATTGACTGGCTGTGTGACCTTGGGCAAGTCACTTAACTCCATTGCCTTATAAATAAATAAAATTTTAAAAAAAAGAAACAAAAGAATGAGGCTATTGTAACATGGTGGCATCTTTGAATTAGGAGAGATCCCAGGAGTCAATTGGAGCAAATGCCCCAGCGCAGGAAGTTCCTTCTTCAACACTCTTGATAAACAAGGTTCACCAAGAATGGGAATGAAACACAACATCAGCAATGGCAGCAGCAAACACATTATGCAGATGTAGCTCAAACCCCCCAACCAGTCCATTCTCTCCCAACAGACTAAAGAAGAACCATAAGTCAAACAGTTAAATATTTAATGAGGACAGAAGAGCAAAGGACAAAGCAAGAGAAAACGACAGCAGAATTATAGAGCTAGTCCTGGAAGCAACTCAGAATCTACTGCATCCAATCCTCTCATTTTGCAGATGAGAAAACTGAGTCCCAGGAAAGTTGTGACCCAAATTCAGAAAGGGAGAAAGCATCAGAGGTGGTGCTTGAACTCAGGTCCTTTGATTGTTTTTCCACTGTGCACAATGTTGCCTAGTGGAGTTATTCTACCATGTTAATAATAAATAGTATATGACACTTAAAGGTTTTCAAAGAACTATACAGATACCTTATTTGATCATCACAACAACCCTAGGGTGTAGGTGCTTTTATTATCACCACTTTACATATGAGGAAACTGAGGCCTACAGTAGCACATGACTTGTCCAGGGTGTGTCAGGGGCCATTCTTTGAAAACATATTCACCGCAGCCATATAGTTGTCCTATCTAAAAAACCTTCACACATGAATCCACAAGCGGGAGGAAATAATTCCTAAACAAGTGATTGTCCTAAAGTCTTGTCTTTGCTACAGTGCCTTCTTGGAACTGTTTCCCAACAACTGGTCATAGCTCATTGCGAACTCCACTCTGCCTTTAGGTGATTCTTAGGCTTATCATCATGTATTGCTTTTTTGCAAAGTTGCTATCCCCTTCTGCCACTTCTTCCTTCATAGGTGGAATTATCTCTTTTGTAAGCTTGCCCAAGAGAACCTGCCTGGGGACTAAACAACCTTTTTATGGGGGGGGGGGTTGTCTTTGGTTAATCAGGTCCAAAATCCCCAAAGGGCAGTGTCACACTGTCTGTCCTAACTGGAGACCAAACACACTTCATTTTGCATGTCCCCAGTGTAAAGTTCCCCAAGCTGTCATAAAATTTCCTTTTGAGGAGGCTAAGGGTCCTTGTCACTGTATTTTTTGTCTTAATAATTAGTTTTTTCCAACTAGATGGAGAAATGTTTTCAATATTCATTTTTTCTACCAATCATTTCTTGTCACTGCATTTTGACAAGTTGGAATATGTCCAGAGGTTTTCAACTAGGGTGAGAAGAGAATTGGGTGCCATATTCCATGAACAGAAATTGAAGGAACTGGGGGTTGTTAGCTTGATAGACAGGGGTCTCCAAGAGTCAGACAATCCTGAAACACAGCATCACCACCAGCAGCAACAAACAACATTATACAGATGTAGCTCAAACACCCAACAGTCCATTCTCTTCCAACAGCCCAGAAAAGAACCCTAAGTCAAATACTATGGTATTTGTCACAAGGTCACACAGCTACCAGCAGAGCCACGACATGTGCCCAGGACTCATCTCTAACTCAACTGTACCTTCAAGGATCACTACTAACTATTCTGCAATCACAGTAAACTTGCTTAGAATTTGTTCAAGTTGGGAGACTTCAGTTGCTTGAGGTTCAAATACAGCCTAATCTATCTTGACTTCTATCCACATTTATTCTGCTCAGTCCAGGCTTCCTTCTAACCACCATTCTCCTTGGGAAAAAAAAGACCAAAGCCAGTCCTGGTTCTGCTTTCACTCTGCGGTCTCTGAGCCCTCCTCTGTCCCAGCAGTATGTCTAATCCTGCCTTGTTCCCTTCATGACTCTAAACAACTTAGAAACATAGATCAAAAAATACCGTGTGTATGGACCATCTCATCCAAGGCATATTGTCAGCCTCTGTCCTTTTAAACATAAGTTAGGGGGAAGGGAGAAAGGGAACCTTCTGGGATTTCTCTGATTCCATGACAGCCTCTCTGGCTCTGTGTCCTGGAGGAGGAGGAGGAGGAGGAGGAGGAGGAGAAGGAGAGATGGTTGCAGAATCACTCATTTTAAAAACAGCAGACCAAATAATTGGTACATATGCTTAGAATGTAACTTCTATCTTAAGCTGGTCCAGGGCCACACTAACTAGGCCACTTTACACTTTCTTATCCTTTTTCTATGACTGGTCAAAGATCTAGAAAAAAGACAAATCACTGGGCTTCTGGGATATTATTCTCCCTTCCCAATGAAACATCATTTGGGACTAGATGGAAGCCAAAAACCATTTTCTGAGTCCCAGCATGGCCTTGGGATTCTTAGAGATCCAAGGAGAGATGAAGAAGAAGAGCCACTCAGGGCTGTTCAGGAACTCATCAAATCATCCCTGGGCAAATCCAGAAGGAAGGCCAGCCATGCATCCTTCATTGAAAAAATGAGATTGTGTCGAAGCATATGAATGCATGGGTGATTCCTCTCCTGGGGAAGTAAGGAAGGCCACATCGCTCTAGAACTTGTCCTGTTGGGGTGGCTAGGTGGCACAGTGGATAGAGCGCCGGCCCTGGAGTCAGGAGGACCAGAGTTCAAATCCGGCCTCAGACACTTAATAATTACCTAGCTGTGTGGCCTTGGGCAAGCCACTTAACCCCATTGTCTAGAAAAAAAAAGACTAGTTATAACTTGTCCTATTGGGGTAAGGAAAGCTGGAGCAGGGAAATGGAGGAACAAGCATTGTGCTGAGCACTTGACAAATATTATCTCCGTTGATCTTTAAACAACCCTGGGATGCAGGTGCTATTATTAATTAGTAACTTTTATATTAGTAATAATAAATGGCATTATTAATAATTATTATTTTTAGTTAAAGAAACTGAAGCAGACAGCAATTAAGTCAACTGCCCAGGATCAAGGTCGTAAGTATCTGAGGTTGGCTTTGAACTCGTCTTCCTGATTCTAGTTTCAGGACAATGGATACACTTGATCTTAAATTCAGTATTGCATTAAAGGGATCATAACTCATAGCTGTTGGTTTTTTGCAAGGCAGTGGGGTTAAGTGACTTCTCCAAGGCCACACAGCTCGGTAATTATTAAGTGAACTGAGGTCACATTTGAACTCAGGTCCTCCTGACTCCAGGGCCTGTGCTCTATCCACTGAGCCACCTAGCTGCCCTATAACTCAAAGTTTTAAAAATTTTTACATGTAACGATAATAATAAATAAATAACAATAAGTAACAATAAAATGCTAAATTAAAAAAGAACAAAAAACCCCCCAAAAACAAAAAAAACTATCATCCTAAAGAGGGGGGGCAGCTAGGTGGTGTAGTGGATAGAGCACCGGTCCTGGAGCCAGGAGTACCTGGGTTCAAATCCAACCTCAGACACTTAATAATTACCTAGCTGTGTGGCCTTGGGCAAGCCACTTAACCCTGTGTGCCTTACAAAAATCTAAAAAAAAATCCCAAACAAACAAAAAAAAAACTATCATCCTAAAAAAATAACAATTTCTACTTGTAATTGGGCAAAAATTTAAAAATAAACTAAAATATACAGATGTCTATAAACATGTATAAAGGATCATATATCAAAGATATGTATATATTCATTTACAAATATAAATCCATACACATATATGAAAGGTACCATTCATCCCTTTATAATTGAAGGAGTTAAGTTCTATAAGAGGTTAAGGAATTTAACAAAGGCTACATAGCTAATGATCAGCAGAGGCAAAATTCGAACTTGGGTTCTGTGGCTTCGATTTCAGCACATCTCACACCGCCCTAGACGGCTTGTTTATCAGCATCTCTAAGATGAGGATCCTGGCACTAAGAGCCAGTCACACCGCACTGAGTTCATCCCCCCCCCCTTTTTTAGCAGGGTTACTATATAGGCAGATACTTCAGCCTTGGCTTGCATAACCTTTCAGCTAGGTTTGCAAAAAGTCAAAATAAAAAAAACAACTTTCTCCTCTCCTCCAGCCTACTGCCCCCTGCACCTGTACACCAGGGACCGGTTTGCCGAAGGTCATTCGCTACCTGCCCCACAGATTCTACAATGACGGCATGAAATCAGCAGCCAGGAAGCCAGAGTTTTCAGGGAGAGGTGGAGCTGGGGACAAAGGCCTTGCTCACAAGGTCATAGACTTTTGGGGAAAAAATCCCCCAAGGTCTTCCAGGACACCTTAAGGTGAATGGACATACCGATGCTCCCTCTAGCTAGGAAATGGGGTAGATGAGGGGGAATTCTGTTACCCAGATTAGCAGCTATCCTGGCTTCCTATAGCTTAGGGGAAAAAGTAAAGGAGAAGGGTATACTCTTCAATTTTTTAAAAATTTTTATTTATTTAAGGCAATGGGGTTGCTTGCCCAAGGTCACACAGCTAGGCAATTATTAAGTGTCTGAGGTCGGATTTGAAGTCAGGGACTCCTGACTCCAGGGCCAGTGCTCTATCCAACGTGCCACCTAGCCACCCCATACTCTTCATTTCTAAGGTAGCTTAAGGTATGAATTTCAGCAGATGGAAGTCCTTGTCTATAGCAGGAACTTGGTCCACAGGGAAAGAAGTCTAAATTATTGATTTTAAAACAGGAGCAAAGAAAGAGAAACAGGACTCAAATATAATATATATATATATATATGTATTGAAAAATTTACATAATAATATCCCTGTAAAAATGAAAAATTTTAAAAGATGCTGAAAGACTGAAAAATGCAATGAATGTGGAGGATTAGGGATGAAGGATGCCATCCTTTTCAAATTTCACATGAATGAGGCACACATATTTTTGGACATCCCATCGATGTGGGAATTTGTTTTGCTTGACCATGCTCAATTGTCTCAAGGGTTCCTGCCATCCCCATCATTCTCCATTTGGGAGAAGAGAGAAGACAAAGGGGGAAAAAAATAAATGCTTGTTAGTAGAAAAAAATAATTTTTAAAAGTAGAAGCAATCAGTGGTTGAAAATTGCAAGAAAGCAGACCAGTTTAACATAAGGAAAATATTTTCTAACAATTAAAGATGTTCAAAAATGGAGTGAGAAATTGGGAGATCCAGAGTCACAAAGGTTCCTCCAATAAAGGTGAAATGAGCCCTTGAGAAAGGACTTCCTGCCCTCAGTGGTCCTTGCCTGAAAATTCATATTCTACTAAAAAAAAAGACCATTTTTTCCCCTGGTGGAAATGGGGGTGGGGAGAGAGATAAGAAGTGGTGCTCCCAGATCCAGGGAGCAAGAATCAGCAGTGGGGTGGGGGGTGGGAGGGTAGGTTCATGCTTTAGGACTACAGAAAGATCTACCATTCCTGATTAGGGTGTATTTGTAGGCTCCAAGAGCTGTACATTTTGCACTTTTCCCCAAACTGCCCAGGACTGAGGATTTTTCTTGGTGCTTTTTGATGGTCTGGGCGACGATCAGCCATTCTCTGCCTTTTCAGTTCAACCGACTACCTCTGTCTTTCCAGGTTTATGAGGAATTTAGCATCCAAAGTGGCAGAGCATCCTTCGGCAGGCTTATATTAAAAATGCCCTTTAAAATTCCAAAGCTTTGAACTAAAGAAATACCTCAAGAAGTTTTCATGGAAAGTTCAGACCCACCAGTTCAATTCACTACACTTAGATGAACCTTTTCAAATAATAGGAAAAAACTGTAAAGGGGTCAGCACCAATCAATACGCGTGTTCAAACAGAATTCCGGGGGCTGTGATGTACGTGCATTTTGTATTTTTCCTTTGTACCGCACCCCTCTGAAGAAAGGTTTCTTTTGCTAGGAGAGCAATGAGAATGTTAGCCTTTTGAGTAGAGCCAGCTAACCAATGGCGCTGTTTACCGGTGGAAAGGATATTGCCATTTTTTCATGTTTCTTTCCTGTACATGGCTTTGTTCTTTTTATAACCATGAGCAACCCACCCAGGCAAATTCTTTCACATACTCACAACATTAGACATTAATCAGAAGCAGAGGGACCAGGGTTTTCAAGTTCCCAGTCTCGGGAAAATTTGGTCAGAGGATTCAAGGAATAACCTTTACTCATCAGTGAATTTTTCCTCAGTTGTAAGAAAACCCCAAGCCTGAAATGTTACTTTGTTGGTGAGTTATCATGAGGACCTGGAAAGAGAGACCCAACACAGGTGCTGCGGTCAGACAACCAGGTCAAGGATGGCTGGGACCTTGAGACTGAGGCCTTATTAGCTCAGTAAAACTCAATGCAATAGCTAGGAAGGGGCCTGGAATCTTTGAACCCAACAAAAGGTCTCCAATGCCAAGTTGCCCCAAGAGGTCAGCTAATATCCAGTTCTCAATATCTGGCAAGACAAGGCAAATGATATATCTGGAATATACATGCATACATAACCTCAACATGATAATGAATGGATTTAGGGACTCTGTATTGCAATAGAATATTTGCATAGAATAGAAATTTCAATAGATTAGGCAAAGCTATTAAATTAAAATTTTTCATTTGAGATATTTACTTTTGGTGATTGATGAAATTAGCCACTAAATATTATTCCAGATCTTAGAGTTGTTAAGAACCAAAGCCAAGCTCCATATCATTATCCAGGCAGTGACTATTACTAACTCATGGACTGGAGCCATATTTTCTCAACAGTCGTCAATTGGAATCATTTGTTTTACCTGAGGTTTCTTTAGGTTGATTACAGTTTTCACCAATTGTTAATATGCAACACCCTTAATTTTCTCAGTAGGCATGACTTGCCATGGTCTCATTTCCTTGCCAAAGAATCAATTTCATCTGGATTTTCATAGAATGACAGTGGTCAGAAAGGTATAATCATGCTTAAATTAACAAATGATTAATTAGACTAACACTTGTAAACAATAACACATTACAGGGGTGGCTAGGTGGCACAGTGGATAGAGCATCAGCTCTGGAGTCAGGAGGACCTGAATTCAAATCCGATCTCAGACACTTAATAATTACCTAGCTGTGTGGCCTTGGGCAAGTCACTTAACCCCATTGCCTTGTCAAAAAAACCCTTAAAAAACCAATAACACATTTACAGACCCCTGATAATGATCACTAGCCCAACTTAGGCAGACCCTAAAAATATATGTGCATATGCACACCCATGTAGATTCATACATACACATTCACATTCCATGGGGCAAAGTCAAATCACTGAATTGAATCTGTTATTTGGCTGAAGTGTGGACAATAATTCACACGAACATAGGGACTGCTTTCTCCTTGAATATGATTGAGCAAGAAATAAGGAGAAAAAGGGAAGGGAAGAGAGGGGAGGAGAAAAGGAGAAGAGAGAAAGGAGAGGAGGAAGATAAGGGAAAAGAAGGGAAGAGAAGAGAGAAAGAGGGAAGAGGGCAGCTAGGTGGTGAAGTGGATAGAGCATCGGCCCTGGAGTCAGGAGGACCTGAATTCAAATCTGTCCTCAGACACTTAATACTTGCCTAGCTGTGTGGCCTTGGGCAAGCCACTTAACCCCATTGCCTTAAATAAAAAGCAAATTTAAAAAGGGAAGAGAGGAGAGGAAAGGTAGAGGAAAGAGGAAGTAATAAAGAAAGAGGGAGAAAGAAAAGAGATGGGAGAAGAAAACTAGGAAGCAAACGGGAGAGAAAGGGAAAAAGGAGGGGGGAAAGGAGAGGGAGAGGGGGGAGAAAGGAGAGGAAGAAAGGAAAGAGTAAAGAAGCGAAGAGAAAGAAAGAAAATAGGAAGCAGAGGGGAGAGAAAAGGAAAGAGGGAGAGGAAAAGAACGAGGGAGAAAGATTATAGTAGAGAGAAGGGAAAAAGAGACAAGGGCATGAGAGGAAAAGACGAGATAGTAAAGAGGGAAAGAGAGAGAAAAAAGGAAGAAAGAAGAAAGATCAGAGACATATAAATATATGTCCTAGAGTTGTATCTGATGAGTTGCCAGCAGAGGGCTCAAGAACATTAGAAATACTAACAGGCAATGAAAAGGGTGGCTTGTGGTGTGGTTCTTATTTTTCAAGGTCATCTCCTGACTTTCTTCTTTAAAACTGGCTTCGAATCATGGATACGGAGAGACTTCACCAAGAGCAACTTGAAGTCAGGCTTACTTCCATTTTCCCCCCCAGTCTTAGCTCAGAGACCTAAGAGAGTAGCCTCCTGAGTTTATTAAACTCCTTGGAATCTCATTTCCCCACTTCAAATAGTTGGAAGATCACTTTGAAGCATTGGCGTTCAACTTGGGATTGATCCTCCTTTAACATTTCATGATACCTTGGTTCCTGAAGCATTTGGTAAATGCAAGCAAATACATATTGTTTGTGTGTGTGTGTGTGTGTGTGTGTGTGTGTGTGTGTGTGTGTGTGTGTGTGTATGGGATTCTTGTTTTCTTTTGCTGGGGTTAAAAAAAAAAGCCCTCCAATCTTACCCCAGTCTTCAGTGTTCTTAGCATCCCCATTTGATGGGTCTCCAGGATCAGGTCTGGAGTGAGACCTGCTTCTCCTTGCTTCCTGCTCAGCTAAAAAGAGCCTGTTCTCAGAGTGGCTTAGCAGCTGCAGAATGACCAGTTGAACCCTGGGAACATGTGTTTTTTCTACCCCTCCCCCATTTCTTATTAAACTAATATCAATAAATTGCTAGGAGGAAGGGGTGCCCTCTAAGGCTGAGTCAAAGCATATGGGAGGCACATAACATTAGGCTGACAGAGTAGATTTCAAAATATGTGGAAAAATCCATTAACAGCCATTTACTAGGATTCCCAGAAAGAGCCAGGAAACGTGTCTGGTTAATATTTTAATCTGTACATACTTTTTTTTTTTTGCAAACCATTACACTTTTATTTAAATTAACTTTTTCTTGCAAAATATTCATTTCCTTTTTTTCCAACAAAATTTTTTATAAAGGCAAAAATAAAACCATTTCATTTTGGCAAGAGTTACGAAGTTGACACTGGCAGTAACTGGAGTGAGTTAAAAATAGACTACATCTTCTAAATAGCTTCAAGAATAATTTTTTCTGAAAAAAGTCAAAAAAACAATAGGAATTTTCATATTAATCAGCAAATTGTAGTTCCACTCACTAGATTTTTTTTTAAAAAAACAACTTTTTTTTCAATTCAGGAAAACATAACTGGAACACGTTAACAGTTTTGCAAAACACTGCAAACATCTTGGTGACCTGCTCCCTCTTCTTTCCGGGTTGACTGCTTAACCCAAAGTCCTGATGTATCACTCTGACTTTCATTTCTGTAGAAACCAATGTATTTATTCTTTCGCCAATGCACTAATATGGTTCCTTGGGAGTCCAGTGGCCTGCCTTCATCAATTGACCCAAGATGACCACCCAAGGAGGAGAGGCTCTTGAAGCAAACCTCAGAGTGAAGGTCGAGGCCCCAGAACCATAGGGTCTCTGGCAGGACATCAAAGGCCCATTAACACCCCAGCAGGCCATATCTCACATTTGAAGACAACTGAAGAGAAAATCAAGATGGTTGGTCAAGTATCCCCTGGGTTCAGTTATTGCTTACTATACAGTTTGAATTGCTTCTCTCTCCATTTGGTATTTCCAAATGTTATTTATTCATTTCTTAAAAGTGATTAAAAAAAAATTCTTGTAGAAGACCCATTTCCTTCTAAAGGTACATACATCGCTACCCAGCCAGGCAGAATCCAGCCTCTGCACACCTCTGACCCAAGGGCAACTAGAGTCTGGGGCCTCTGCTAACAATACTGGCTGCTCAGCATAAAGGACATTCAAGGCGGGCTGTGGTCCTTGTCTCCAGTGAGACAGTCTCCTCCTCGGAGAATCCTTTGGGGTCTTTTGGCTCCAGCTCCCAGAAGCTAAATTCTCACCTGGGTTCACCTCAAGCATAATGTGATATTCAAGCATTCAACAATGATTGGTGATTCCATCCCTCCCCAACTCACCCCCCCAAATGTGTACCTGAACCTGTGTGTGCCCCCCCCAAGCCTCCTACATCTGTATAAATACCTTTCCATCCACTCAGCCCTTGAGATTTGTTAAAAAAGATATTGTTTCTAAAATACAGTGTCAATATTTTACAGCATGTATTAAAAGTGCCTCTTTATACAGATATAAAAGTCAGAGCTAAAATAAAAGAGTGTGTGTGTGTGTGTGTGTGTGTGTGTGTGTGTGTATGTGTGTGTAACTAGTCTACAGTGATTCATTCACAGGATGATTGAGAGGGTGGGAGTGTCCTTTCCCCCCTTCCCCCTTTAGAACACCTCCCCCTGGGCTCTTGGAATTTCCTTTGGGGAAAGGACGCGATCTTCTCCAAGGGCATTGGCTCCATGGGCTCTCCTCTCCTGGCCTCTCTTCGGGATACGGGTCACTGGTCATTTACTGCTTGAGCTGGCACAAAGTAAATCAGAATACAGTTAGGAGCCAGGAGTGGTCAGTGCCATCGGACGCAGGAGTAGGGCGAGAAGCAGGTCTGTGACCGTGAGCACCCACATGTGCACACACACACACGCACGCACACGCACACACACGCACATGCACACGCAACAGGAGGGTCAGCAGTGATAGTGACATGATGGGTCCCACAAGCGGGGGTGGGGGCTGGATGAGACCCATTCATCCACGGCTGTGACCCCCAGACTCCCGCCTGGTCCGGCTCCCCTCAAGTTCTGGGCAACTCCAAAGACGTTGGCCCCTGGAGTGGAGCTAAACCTTGAGAGGGAGAGGGATGAAGGAAGACGAAGATGAAAAGGCATCAAGAGACTAGATTCTAAGTTACGGCATTGCTCCTAGATATCTGTGTGATCTTGGGTCAGTCTCTTAACCCCCCTATGCCTCAGTTTGCTCATCTGGAAAATTAGGATAGATGATCTCAAATGTCTTTTTTGGCTCCAAGAATATAAATCTATGAGTTAAAAAAAAGTGGGTCATAGTCTTGGATGGACCATGAACAATCTGTGTGACTTTGGGCAACTGACTTCATCTCCCCAGGCTCAATTTCCTTCTCTGTAAAATGAGCTTAGCTGGCCAGCCATGTGGCCGAGGCAGAAATCTAACTTTTCCTTCCCTCCTAAACCTAGGGAACAACAAGGAACCATCCTCCAAGCGATCCAACCTTGCTGTTAGACCCGCAGCCTCCGGCACCTGCTTATTAAATTGAACCTGGGTTATTAGGAAAGAGACAAATTCAGAGTTTATAGAGTTTTCCAGGTGGTAAGAGACCATCCACAGAGATCTGATTGCATCATGCAATAAGACCCTACTGGCCTTTCCCATTTATAGAGCACCGAACTGAGTCGGTGGCAATTCCTTTTCAGGCATGAATAACACCGGACAAGTCACTGGATTCCCTTTGAACTCTGAGATTCTGTGACGAATGTTGGTCTCAGAGGATAGAAGGATGTTTTTTCTCATAGTTTTCAAAGTGTTTTTCTCTGCTACTGACTTATTTGATCTCTGTGACAACAACCCCGAGGGTTTGCTAGGGCTGGGATCATCATTTCTCTATTTTTTTTCCCTGTCTTTTTTTTATGGGGTGTGTGTGTGTGTGTGTGTGTGTGTGTGTGTGTGTGTGTGTGTGTATGAATGTGTGTGTCAGCATGTGTGTGTGTATGAATGTGCAAATGTGCTGAGTGTGTATGAATGTATGAGCGTGTGTGAGTGTGTGTATGGATATGTGTGTTCTGTGAGAGTATGTGTATATGAATATATGCAAATGTGTTGTGTGAAAGTGTATGAATGTGTGTGAGAATGTGTGTGTGTGTGTGTGTGTGTATAAAGCTTGGCAAGGTTAAGGGACTCACCCAAAGACACAACTAATAAGGAGAGGAGCCTAAAGAGACTAGAGCTTTCTCTCCTAGCTATGGTCCATCTCACCAGGAGAGAAGCTTGGCTCCAGAGAGTTCACTACTTCGAGGAGAAGCATCTAGAAAGAGCCATGCTCCACACTGCAGGGCAACGAAGCATCCAGAACAGAGGCACCACAGAGGCCAAGCCAGGCACGCCAAGCAGACGCAATCATTAGTGCTTACTTGGAAGGTGCTTAGACAAACGTGTAGTGAAATCCATTGCTTAAGGGGGGCTGTGGTACAGAAGGTGAGGGGAGGCCCTTGGACAGCAAGGCTGACTGTTGAGCTAGACACAGGAATTAAGCAGCGTGTTAGACATAGGATTGATACAAGCTATCGACACAAGTCCCCAACAATCAACCGGACACCCCAAAGACTGGCGTGGGAAGGCAGCAAGCACCAGAAGGGTAGGATGGGTGACCTCACCAAGGCCACCTGGTCTCAAATCCCAGGGCAGTAAGGGGGTGGTGGGAAGGGGCAGTGAGGCAGGGAGTCACCTCCAAGGTTGGCTCCTTCTATTGGGAACCCCCGTGCCCGCTGGGGTCAGGAAGCCCTGAAGGTGGCCAAGGACAAGGGTAGCGGATGACATGCAGGAAAGACATCGGAACATTTCTTTGTCCATGCTAGCCCTGGTCCAAGTGGACTTTAAAATTAAATGAGTGGCAAATATTCAAAGCACAGGCTAGAGAGGGAATAAGAATTCTCCTCACCCCAGTCTTCCTCATAATTAGCCCTGTAGCTCAGCTTCCAGACCAAATAGCTGTCTAATGCAGAAGGTGTCTGAGGCTGTAAAGCCTTGGGAGGGGACTGGGGCAGTGGTGCGGGAGCATGGGTTGGGAGAAACATATCAGGTGTGGGTAGTCCTGGACTGGTAAAGGGATGAGAAACCTGAGGATTTGGGGCCAAATTGGATAAAAAAGAAATTTAATAGGAATGAGGGTGAAGTCATAGGCTTGGGTACCCTCCCCCCAAAAATCAACTATATAGATATATGGAATTCATATTGAAAATCTGGAAGATTTTAATAGATTGAAAGTTCAGTGAATCAGAAATTTCTCTGCATCCACTACATCTAATGGGATCTTAGGTTATGCAAAGATCTCTCTCCAGCCTGAATTCCCTCCTGTTAAAGACTTTGGATTCAAATTGAGACCTGCACGATTTCAGATGCCGTGGTCACTGGAAAGTCCTAGCTGGGAAGGGGTTTGTTCACACTAGGACGGAGAAAGGTCCCTTCAAATGATACAGATCCTAGGTTGGTCAACATTTGTGGCCATGAGATAGATTCAGGAATTAATGGCAGTGGCTGTCAGATTTGCAGATGACACCAATGACCCAGTAGAAGGTTAGCTCCTTGTTCACATTTGTCTTTGTCATCTCCCAACATCAAGCCTTGTTCCTTGAGCATAGAAGAACCCATGTTGAATCAAGGAAGAAGAACTAGTTTTGGGGTTTTTTCCCTGCAAGGGTTAAGTGGCTTGCCCAAGACCACACAGCTAGGTAATTATTAAGTGTCTGAGGCCGGATTTGAACTCAGGTCCTCCTGACTCCAAGGCCGGTGCTCTATCCACTGTGCCACCTAGTTGCCCCAAGGAAGGGTAACTAAAAGAAATCCTTAACAAAATATTCTAGAAGAATAATAAGAAATCTAATAGAATAAAATTTAATAGGAATAAATGTGAAGTCCTAAGTTCCAAAAAGAAAAATCAATTGTGAATAATGAGGTCCATATGAAAAAAGATCAGGGGGTTTAGTGGACCCAAAGCCTGATATGAGTGAGCTGTATAGAAGGCCCCCCCCCCAAAATCTCACCATGAAAACTATCCCTCTGCTTTTTTTCTGATTCTTCTTTCCCAACATGGCTAATATGGGAAAATGTTTAACACAGATGTATATGCATAAGCTATTTCAGCTTACTTGCAGTCAAGGGGAGGGTGGAGGGAAGGGAGGGATGGAGAAAAATATAGAACTCAAAATCTTGAATGTTGAAAACTATGTAACTTGAAAAAATAAAATTAAAAAATATGAAATAAAAAAACTAATGGGACCTTATGTTGCCCTAAGGGAAGTGGGGTGGTGGTGGTTCAGAAGTAGGGAGGTTTCCATCATTAGATCATGCCTTGAATATTATGTTCAACTTTGGGTCCACAATTTGGGATGAAGATTGAAAAACTGGAGCATGACTAAAAGGACTACGCTGTACCAGGCTCCCTGGAATAAACCATGTTTGTTCAGCCTAGAGTAGTGGTTGTCAGATTTTGGGATCTTATATTCCTTAAAATTTTTCCCCTTCCCTGCAAAGATCATTTGTTTGCAGAGGTTATATCTATTGATATTTACATATTAGAAACCAAAACGTCTGAGTATAATTTTGAAGAGTTTAGATCTCACTGACCCCCCCACTCCGGGAATATTTTGAAAATCACTGACCGAGAGAAAAGACTTGAAGGGAAGAGGATGGTCCATGATCACTGTCTTCTGATATGTGAAAGGAAGTTCTGGGGAATAGGGACTGACTTGGCCTCAAAGGGCAGACCAAGAAACATCAAGTTGAAATTGCAAAGAAGCAGATTTTGGCTCAATGTAAGAGAGTTTTTTAGCAATTAAGACTGACAAATTAATGGGCTGCCATGAGAGGTAGTGAGTTTGACATAGTGGTGGAAACCTCATAGAAGGGATGTCTGCTCACACAGAGGAGACTTTAGAGTACTTCCAGTTTTGAGACTCTAGGATTCTACATTCTGGCCTTTCTGCCCTTCACTAGCCTCTCCTGAAGCCCAGGGGACAATTGTCCAGCAAGGTCTTCTCATCCTCTCGAACACTCTGGAAGCTGTCTACACTGGCTTCCCAAAAAACCCATCCCAAGGAGCCCAGGAATCATTAAGGAAGACAATCTAGGAAATGAAGGCCGGAGCCTTGGACGACCGCAGCACCTGTGGGGCTTCAATATGGGAGCAGAGAGGCCCAATGCTGAATGATCCAGGTGTCCTAGAATGAATAACCTTCTTCTAGATTCTGTAATCCATCTCTCAGGAAGAGAGAGGCCTCATTTCTGGCCAAATAGTATTTAAGGAGCTGAACAATGTTCACAACGATGGAATTGTTCCAAGGAAAAAGTCAACATTACTTTTGGAATAATTTCCAACTTTCTCTCATGAATGTGTTGGGGAAGGATGGGGTCATCTACATAAGGGGTGTTCACTCAAAAATATTACTAACTCATATCTAAGGATGCCGCCAGGCCATATTGGCTCAGAAAAACCACATATTAACATCCTGCATGTTCTGTTGTGTTTTTTATGTACTCTGTTAAATATTTCCCAACTACATTTTAAACTGGCCTTGACTTTCAGGAGTGCTGCCAGCCCCAATGATGCTGAATGTTTAACAGCTCTGATCTGTATATGGACAGTCCAAAAGTGCTGTTGTGGCCACCACTGTGGAGAAGGAGGTAGAAAAACTAGAAAAACTCAGCTTTAGTGGACAGAAAAGGAAGTGTCTAATCAGGAACATTATGAATGGACAGGCATTCAGTAGGCCAAGAAGTTATGGCCTACATCAGACAAGGGACAGATGGGCAGGTAGCCCACCTGCTGGGCTTGACCCCTTTCCTCCTGCTTAGCCCCAACAGAGAGTCTCAAAACACTGTCTCTCCAGTTCATCCATCATAAGCACAAAATCCCATAGTTCACCGTGACAGACCCAGAGACAGAACTAAAGTTTTAAATTTTCCTTTTGAGAGCAAAGTTGACACACTGATAATCTCAGTAAGAGGTTGAAAAATGCTCCATCTCCTCCCTCCTCTCTGCCCCAACCACAACCCCCTTCCGTGCTTCTCAACTCCCTCAGCAAAACAACCCTACACCACCCAATACTTGAGATTGGCAGATATATTACTTGATTATTTCTTTCTTCTCGGG
The DNA here is from genome assembly GCF_037893015.1 of Macrotis lagotis. Lineage (NCBI taxonomy): Eukaryota > Metazoa > Chordata > Mammalia > Peramelemorphia > Peramelidae > Macrotis > Macrotis lagotis. The sequence continues at coordinate 234,442,029 of NC_133660.1, read as the reverse complement.
AATAAGTCTGGCCTAGGACAGTGTCTTCTTGCCTTTTGTAAAGAAATGAATTCTCCCTTGGTATAAAGCTCATGTCCCCAGGGGAGAACACCCCAGTCAGGGGCTCTCTGTTCTCAAGAGAGGGTGGTAGATACAGGATGAGTGGGGCGACATGTGAGAAGCCAACCTGGCTGGTTCTCAGAACTCAGGAAGGGGCCCGGCCATAAGTGGTCCCTTGGGAAGGGAAGCGGTGAGGCTCACCTGCCACCTGTTTGCTCCGTTGGGAGGCTTCAGAAGCCAGGGTGTGGGAGATGTGAAAGATGCGTTCTTGTTCCTGAAGCTGGGAGTCCAGGTCCATTGAGCGGTGCCTGTCCTGGGTGGTTGGAGGTTGGAGGTTGTGCATGCTGGAAGCCAAGAAGTAAAGGGAGCTGATCACCTACCCGGCAGAGAAGCCCCCTCTCTCCATAGCCAGATTTCTTTTTTTTAATAGATATTTTATGCTCATGCCAACAGAGGCAGGTGGAGGAGGATGAAAAATAGGGGGTGTCTCTTAGGCTGCCCTGGTTTAGGGTCTATATATAAAACTAATTGCCAAGCTGCCCCACCATTCCCCATAAGAATCTGGGTATGACTCAATTTTGATCAATGTATGGCATGGAAACAATGTAAGGATTATCAGACTGCCTTCAGTTGGGGAGGGAAGGGGGGGAAATTGTAAAATTAAAAAATTAAAAAAATGATAGGTAGAAACTACTATTGTATATAATTGGAAAACAAATAAAATATTTTTTAAACAAAATAATTCCTACCTTAGAAGTCAACCTCTCTGAAATCAGTTAGTAGTCTTTGGATGACCATATGGTGCACTCTGCTTTGAGAGAATTTGCCCATGTGGGTCTTCTGTAAGAAGAGCCTCTTAGGACCCAGGGACAACTCAACAAATCTATCAAGGCAGTGGAGGAGTGTCAAGGCACTTCTTAATGTTGGGAGGATATGTGGAGATGGGTCTGCAGTCTGAGGCTCCCCTCATGTTTGCCTGACCTGGACATAATCAATATGTGGTTGGGGCTGAGTGTGAGGATGAGGAGCTGACCTTGAGCGGGTGAGGAGGTTGCGGATCTTCTCAGCTTTGCGGAACCTCGCCTCTAACTCTTCCAGGCTGAGCGGCTCCTCGGGCTCCAAGTCCACATAGCGTTCGGGGATGGACACCTTATCTGGCTTGGACAGCTAGATAAACAGGAGAAATAACGAGAAACTCTGAAGGCGGGCGTCTGTCCCCCACTGCCTTTCCCTCTCTGGTTACTGTCCATCTACTAGCACCATAGCTGCTATTTATGGATTTTTGTACACCCAGTGTCTCTCCTTCATTAGAATGTAAGGTCCCAGAGAGCAGGACCTAGCTTTTGCCCTTCCATCGTCTCTCAGGATTAGCACAGTGACTGAGATCTGGTAGTAAGGACTTGATGCATATTAGTTTATTGGTCAGTCATATCTGACAAATCCTTTGTCTATCTCAAGACTAGGAGTCATGATAAGAAGGATGACAGAAAGACAAGGGGGAAAAGGAAGGGAGTCAGTCCAGGGAGGTTCTAGCCTAGAAAATTAATCTCAGGTATTAATTGCTAAAGTCACTCAGCTCACACTTGATACATTTCTTTAGTCATGACCCCTTATATATTCTGTTGAGACAGGGCAGGTAGAAGGGCCACACTTGTGTTTTGATGCGTATAGGCAACTCCCTGGGGTGGAAAACTCCTTCTACTAATAAATACCACAATGAATTCTTTTGGAGAACTTACAGAAGCTCTGAGAGTTTTGATTTTCTTTCTTTCTTTTTTTGTTTTTGTTTTTGCAAGGCAACGGGATTAAGTGGCTTGCCCAAGGTCACACAGCTAGGTAATTATTAAGTGTCTGAGACCAGATTTGGACTAGGTCCTCCTGACTCCAGGGCTGGTGCTCTACCCACTGTGCCACCTAGCTGCCCTCGATTTTGTTTTATTTTTAATTTTCATTTATTTAAGGCAATAAGGTTAAGTGACTTGCCCAAGGTCACACAGCTAGGCAATTATTAAGTGTCTGGGGCCAGATTTTAACTCAGGTCTTCATGACTCCAGGGCACTCTATCCATTGTACCATCTGGCAGCCCCAAGCTCTGAGAGTTTTAATGACTTGTCCAGAGCCAGTACGAGTCTGAAATTGAGCTTGAACCCAACTCCAGTCTCCAAGGCCAGTTTTCTGGTGACTATTTCTGAATTCTGAATATTTTTTCCCCTCAGGAAAAAAGCTCCAGGAAAGACACACTGAGGTTTGCTAGTATTTTAGCAGAGGGGGAAAGGAAAGAGGGGGAGAGAGATGGGAGCAGGGGATCTGGGCAGCTAATGGGCAGTGGAAGATGTATTAGAAGATTAGAAGATTAGAAACTGAGGTGTGGCCAGGGTGTGGAACTGGAAATGTTTTCAAGCAGCAAAGACAAAAGCCATAGAGGAGATTTGGGTTTGAATCCTAGCTCTGATAATAATTACCTACAGAACATATCCCACAGCAAATTATTAAGCCACTCTGAGTCATCTCCTCCTCATTAGTAAAACAAAGTGAAGAACACCTATAAAGTTCCACCTCACGGGGATATTCATGCAACCATATTTTGAGCTGAAGAGATCCTAGAAATCATCAAGTTCTCATTTTACAGAGAGGGAAACTGAGGTCCAGAGTTGGGAAACTACTTGCCCAATATTGTTAAGCCAGGTTTGGTTGTGAATTCAGATTCTCTTACCCAGAACTTTTTGAGGATTAAATGAAGTAATATTAATGAAGTGCTTTGTAAAAATATCACCTGTTATCCCCATCATTATAATTGTTTTTGTTGAGATAGGTAGTTTCAAAGTCCTAAGCTATGGGTTCAAATATTGACAGGAAGACTGAGGAAAAGAAAACCAGGGGCCAAGGTAGGGAGGGGTTTCTTAAATTGGGAAGAGACTTGGAAGAGTGGTCCAAATCACATTATTATGATTTTCTGGGTTGCCCGGAACTGGAGAGAATCCTTCCAACAATGGGTGGAGTCATGGCAGCCACAACTGAGGACAACAGCCCCAGAGTGGGAGGCTCATCCTCAGGTTGGCTGGTGAGGAGCGATCCAGGATAGGCTTAGCGGGCAGGTTTTTCCTTAATCTTCAAAGAGTGAATTTGATCATGTTTGAACAAAATTTTTAAAAACCAAATTAAATCCAGCTTAAGGACACAGTTAGACTTTGATTCCTAATTGTTACCTTTCTCCTGGAGGAGAGAGTCAACAAACTCTTCTCTGTTTCTAATGGGGCCAGATGGAGAGGAAGCGTGACTTCATTACCACTGGAGGGATTTAGGGTAGAGATAAGAAAGGACTTCCTGACTGGCAGGACTATTTGTGAATGACAGCAGACTGCCAGGACAGGATATGGGAGTTTGTTTCCAGAAGGGCACCTATAACTGAACAAGCTCCTGGCTGTCTCAAATAGCAAGAAGAAAGGCTCCATGGCCAGGGGATTGGCCCGGATAACTCCTGGGGCCAGTGGGGCCTGGATGTAAATGATTCTGCCCAAACACTGCTCTATTGTTGGGTAATTCAGTGAACTGGTCAATAATTATAATCATAATGTCGCACGCAGTTGGCGGTTTGCATAGTGCTTTCTCTATGACCGATATCTCATTTGATCTGTTGAACAAACCTTCTTTGTTGAGTTCTGATTGACTCTTGGTGACCCCAATTGGGGTTTTCTTGGCAAAGGCACTGGAGTGGTTTTCCACTTCCTTCTCCAGTTCATTTTATAGATGAGGAAACTGAGGCAAACAGGATGAAATGATTTGCCCAAGAATACACAACTAGAGTTGAAGGCCAGATTTTAACTCATGAAGATAAATCTTCCTGACTCCAGGCCTGGTACTCTCTCCATTGTGTCACCCAGCTGCTGATCCTTTGAGGTGGGTCTTATTATTTTCTTTATTTTACAGATGAAGAAAATGAGAATTGGAGAGTCCAAGTGACCGATGAGGATCACATAGCTAGTAAATGTCAGAGATTCAAACCCAAGTTCTTTTGACTCTATACCAAGTCAGTAGGGGCTTTTCTCCTCACAACAGTCCTGTGAAGAAGATGGCATGTGTATGTGTGAGGTATTAGTATGTGTATGTGTGAGGAGGGACAACCAATATGGTCTTGGCTCAAGATGAAGGATGTAGCAATTCTTTTGGGGGGAATCTACTTACTATATATATTTAATACTGGTCATTCTTATATATCATTTAATAACTTTTATAAAATATCATTTAATAACTTTTATAAAATGTTATTTAATAATAATTACACATTTCACAAACACTAATGGCTAGTAAATGTTATTGAATCATGTAATTATTACACAGTATCAACTCATTTTTACATAGTATTTGAAACTTTGCAAAGTACATGTTATTTGATCAACACAATAACTTTCTGAAGGGTTTAATAATATTGAATATTATTTAATGATTGCATATTGCTTCATAATTACTAAATAACAGTCAATAAGTGACAGCGAATCATTTAGGATCTAATGATAGTAGCTCATATTTATAGAGTAATTGAAACTTTGCAAAATCCTATATATATCTTATTTGATCTTCACAAAAAACCCTGTGAAGGCTATAATAATATTGAATGATTAATAATTATTCAATTTTGTTTAACTATTAAATATTCTCATTTAAGATCCCCTTTGGATGAATAATTTCACTTTAAAAGGATTAGAAATGTGGAGCCACATATGAAGTTATATTGGAGCTGCCTCTTTCATTTGTTCATTCACTTTACCAACACTAATTAGGTACCCATTCTATATAAAAAGCACTATGCTTAGTTCCAGATTCAGAAAAATTAAAACACCTTGTTCAGCATCAAAAGAACTTGTACCAATGAGAACTTATTATCTTGCCCCCTGGGCCCACTCTTCATTCAAATGCTCCGATTTCCACTGAAGGCATCCTTCTGGTGACCCCAGGGTAGGCTCAACATCATCCTTGTCTCCTCATCATCTCCATCATCTCCACCTTCTCGCCCTCACCCCTTTTCCCAGAGGTATTGCAGAAGCCCCTATATGGTCGCTCTCTTTTCAGCTTCTTCTTCCTCTTATCCAGATCACTCTTTGGCTGAACAATCTTCAATGACTTCTTATCACCTTCAGGGCACCTTTAAATCCCTCTATAATTTAATTTTCCTCTCCACCTTTCCAGGGTGATTTTACATCATTGAGCTCAAATCTATCTTCTAACCCGTAATGGTTGTACAATAATCTTGGACAAATAGCAAAGGGAGATAGAGAGCTGAGCTGGGAGTCAGGAAGACTTGAGCTCAAATCCAGTCTCAGACACCATGCAACCATAGGTAGTTCACTTAGCTTCTGTCTACCTCAGTTTCTCTGAAGAAGGCTGTTGTGAGGACCAAATGAAATTTTTGTAAAATGCTTAGTTCCCCCAATTCAAGGCATGCCTCTAGCTTTGAACTGGAGATCATTTCTTTGAAAGATCTTGAGTTGACATCTCCTCTATAGTAATTTCTGTCCTTATGCCAGCTTTGAGATACTAGGTTTATATTTGGAGCCAGACTTGGTTCTTTTTTGTGGGATTATCTGGGAAATACTTTATTGTGACCTACACCCAGTCTGAGAAGACCCTATAGAGAAGACCATGGAAGATGATGCTTCCATCAGTGAGGTGACAGTTTGAACAACTTTACCTCTCTGTTGATGTCTATGTCATAGTCTTGAGGTTCTAGGTCCATTTCCATCATGGGAGTAGCCTGTACTTTCAGCCATCCATCCTCGTCTTTCTCTCCTCCTTGCATGGCTCTCTCAAGTAATTGCAAATCAAACTCCTGTTCTCGCTTCCACTGGTAACAGACAAAAAGAGTTAAAAAGTGGTCACTGCCCCCTGCCAATTGAACCCTTCCATTCCTTTTGGGGGACCCAGGCTGCTAGGAGTCATTATTGAAAAGCTCCAGAGGAAAATGAAAATCTCTGACCCTTTCAACAACAGCCTGCTTCCCAAGGCTTAGCGTCTTAAGTAGTAAATAGCTGATGCCTATCTGAAACCCTGGGATTAACTACATTTATAAAATGCAACTGGAGCCACGGCTAGACCCAAGGGATGTCTGTTCACTCTAGGATCCCGACTCAGAGTCATTCACCTCTGCTGGGATGAGGGCAAGCTGGAAACCCTCAGCCAGGGACTTGATCCAAATCTCCCAATCTGCTGTTCTGAATAAGCACCTTAGAGGATTGCCAGCTGGGGAAGCTAACAAATGTGGATTGTCAGAGTGATATGGTAGAAACAGTGATGACTTTGGAGTCTGAGGACATAGATTCAAACACTGACTCTGCTTCTTATTATACATGTAAACCTTCACCTTTCTTTAGACCTCAGTGTTCTCCTCTACAAAATGAGGGAATAGAATTAAATAACTTCTAAGGTGCTTCTTTCCTCTAAATCTTTGGTGCTATGACAATTTCTACCAGGCCATGTGGGTCCATGGGCTCCTTTCTCAATGAAAGGATTGGACTTGAAAATATATATTGGTCTTGGAAATAGGGAAAAACAGAGATCTTCACTGATCTTTTGGTACAATGGGGATATTAGGGAATTCTTTCCTTATATGAGAGCTGTTAAGATCAACTCATTAGACAGGCCCATGGCTAAGCCTACAGAACCCTAAGGTAGCTTTGGAGCTGAGTCACTTTGAAATTAGAATGAATCCATATTAGAATCAGCGAGGCCGCTTTTAATTCGATGGCAAAACCACAGGCACCTTGAAAATTATGCCCAATGTGAGTTTCCTAATAATCATCTTTCTGGATGAAGGTGAATCTCCTCAGAATGTATAAAGCATAAATATCAGAGAAGCAAAGGTCAGTTTTACTCCTTGTATCCTAAAAAGTGTTAACACTGACTGTAATTGTGAATTGTGAATAGGGCTTCTCCATGCCTTTCCTCTATTAGTCAGTAGCCCTTCCCCTCTCCCCTCTGCTCATCCATTTTTCAGATACCCAAAGAGTCCTGGGAACATCTGTCAACAATGCTAATGACAAGAGTAATGAAGCTCAAATCAGCCAATTCCAACCCATTCATGCACAAGTTCTCCATACTATATATCATCGCTCTCTGGTGAATGATTCAGAATGTTTGAAATGATTGGATGTTGAAGCTCCAGTGATAGAGAAATGATTTAATGATCCACCAAGAAGACATACAGTTTCTTCCAGTCTTGGAAGAGTGGCAGCTATTCGTGTTTAAGCCAGGCTTGATTGTTTCCATAAAAACAAAAGGGTCACTTTATTCTATGGTGCGGTCTAGTAAGAAACACATCAATCCATTATTATCAAGCAACATTTTTATTGATGTCAGCATAGAGACTTGTACATGTGTTTCTTCAAAAAAAAACAACAATAAAAAACCCACAAGAAGCTACTCAAGAGTCACTCTGTATCTTTCTACATTTTGAGACATCTGGTTGCAAAAAAAAGGAAAAAAAAAGAGAAGACAAGGTAATGTTATCTTATTTGTCAGTATCCCACACACCGAGGCTGAGAGAGCCAGTGCACATCTGCAGCTCTGTACACATCAGTGTCCTGGACCTCTCTGGCCACTAACTAACTACAGACAGGTTGCTTGACTATAGGTGGGGGGGAGTGTTTTGATATTCACTCCAATCATTAATTCTTGTCAACACAACAACAAAAGGTGTCATTCAGAAACTGTGCATATACTGGATGAACTAGAATGACAAAAAAAAAATACTTAGACTCGGCGTAGCTTACTGGAATGTGCAAAGATTGTGAATATATTTATACTTTCCAGGGTGAAGGATTTCACTCAGATAAACGTGTGATGCCCAGCTCTCCACTAGCATTCCCTGGCAGGGAAGAGATCAGCAATGCAGAGACTAGAGACAAGTGAACCACAAATCAGCATTACTGGGCTGGGGAGGAGAGGAGACTAAGCGGGACGGATGGAGAGGGAGAAGTCACATTTGGGGTGGGGGTTTGGCTAAGCTAGTAAGGCAGAGCTGCTAACACAATGAAGCCTGGTCAAAACAGAGTAGGCTAGTTATGAAATGTCCAACACAAATTAAAAGCTTCTGTAAACAAAACAGGCAGCATTAGAGACATGATGAGCGATAATGCTAAAGCAAGAAAACTTGTGCAATGAATTAGGTAAGGAAGAATCAGGCTAAACATCTAGGAAAACACATTATTAAAGACAAAACAAGACAACTGAATTAAATTTTTTTGGTGGGGGGAGAGAGAGCGCAAGAGATATCTAATACTAAAAGAGTGCTGTTTGGACTCCCTTTGTTAGCTCAGCTCTGGTCAGCAACCCGGGGGGAGCATCACAGACTCACACATTCTATGCTTGAGCCCAAACCTGTTCTGCCTTTTGAAGGAACCATCCAGATCCTGACTCAAGCCATAGTTCATAAAAAGAGTCCCTCCTGGGACACACATTTTGGTTTCCAAGGATGGTTTATTATGCTCCTTCTCTAACAAATCACTGGAATCCCTCTTCATCCACCATACAAGACCAGTCATAAGATTCTGAAAGGCTGGTAGATAATTCCTAGGACAGCCTCTCCAAGGGATTCTTGAAATGAATTCTAGACCATCTCTAGACATCTATCTACTGAGAATCTCTCTCTCTCTCTTTTTCTCATTCATCTCTCTGTCTCTCTTTCTGTCTCTCACATCCCCCATCCCATTCTTTGACTATCTTTCCCCGGCTCCTCATTTTGAGGAGAAAACCCTAACTAGCACTACCAGCCTCAGCTCACTGAGGCAGAGTTGAGAAAACCCTGCCTTAAAGTGCGAAGGGGGAGGAACCACAGCTCTCACACCCAGCCCAGTCCTCCTAGTAACATACTGAGCCAAGGTCTCCAGGGCTGGGACGGCTGAAGGTGTGGGACGAGGCCATGCTCTGTTTCTCGCCTTGGCTCAGCGTCCTCTTGCGTTCTCGGACAAGGGCCTTCTGGTGACGCTTCATTCTCTCCAGTTGCTCTTCGGCACTCATCTTACCCCTCAGGTGGTCTCCGGAATATAGGCGTTCCAAGGCACTCTTGGGTCTCTGGGAAAGAAGCATCAAACAAACAGAATATCCCACCTCAGTGACTGGACCTAAAACCCAAAAAGACTCAGATGGCTTCTTCAAAACACTTTCACAGAGAATAATCTCAGGACTGGAAAACAGTTCAGAGGTTTTATAATCCACTTTAGCAAGCCTTTATTAAACACTAATTAACAGTGGAGATAGAAGTTAAAATTCTAAAAGGCAGTCCCTATCCTCATGGAGCTTACATTCTAGTGGGGGAAAATAACTCAACAAAACAAGCTCATGTATGATTATTTGAGGAGGATGAAGCAAACATAAGAACTAGGGGAAATGAGGAGAGTCTCTCTCTAAATATTGGTACAAGAGCTGAACTTGTGGGGGGAGAGTCTAGGCATAAGCATGGATGATGGGGAGCTAAGATTAAGGACAAATAGGTAGGTCAGTTTGGGTATAATATGGAATGTGGGAAAGAGAAGTATATGAAATAAGGCTGAAGAGATTAGCTGGAACCTGGATATGAAGGGCAGGGGAGAGAAGGGCATGGCATGGTTCAGCTTGTGATAGAGGGAATTTATTTCAGTAGCTGTCTCGGGGATGGTTTGGACCCATTTGTACCCAACCAGGGAAACATCTACATTATGGGAAAAAAAAATCAAGAATATGAAGTCAACTGAAGAAGGAAATGGAAAACCACTCCAGTATCTTTGCCAAGAAATGGGGTCATGAAAAGTCAGACATGACTGGAAAATGAGTGAACTAAACTAACTCAAAATACCATTATTGGTGCAGATGATGAGGTAACACAACTCATAAATCCCAACCCAGGGAGATATTCATTAGATTTATAGTGTTTCTTAATCTGGGAACTACATTGTGGTAACTTTTTTTTAATGTATTTGGTTTCTTTTGTAATCCTCTGCATTTTATTTTATCCGTTTTAAAAACATTATCCAGAGGATAATAAAAAAGGTTAAGGACAGAATTAGAATTTGCTGGCTGAAAAAGAATTATGGTTGGGTCACATAAACAGATAAGGGCCTACTTGCACTTCTACATAGCTTCTCTCTTTTGCAGACAACAGAGAGGCAGGATGGTGAAGGAATTAGCTATTCTTCTGTCCCACACTCACTGTGGCACCCTGGGTAACTCTCAAAATCTCAGGAAACTAATTAAAGGAAGGTTTAAGATAATTAGGTTTTTTTAAAGTATTTGTTCGATGCTTACTTCCTTTTTTTCTTTAAGGTGTTTACAAGGCAAATGGGGTTAAGTGGCTTGCCCAAGGCCACACAGATAGATAATTCTTAAGCGTCTGAGGCTGGATTTGAACTCAGGTACTCCTGACTCCAGGGCCAGTGCTCTATCCACTGCAGCTACCTAGCTGCCCACTCAAGATGCTTACATTCTAATGGGAATGATAACCCATTAATTTGTAATTCATTCTTTTTTTTTTTAGGTCTTTGCAAGGCAAATGGGGTTAAGTGGCTTGCCCAAGGCCACACAGCTAGGCAATTACTAAGTGTCTGAGGCCGGATTTGAACCCAGGCACTCCTGACTCCAAGGCTGGTGCTTCATCCACTATGCCACCTAGCCGCCGGTAATTCATTCTTGAAAAAGACCATGACATCAGGGGGGATTGCAATGATATGGAAGTGAATTGGATTTAAATGGGGGAGGGCTGTGCAAATCACCATCCTCACTCCCTTCTCCAGAGCCATCTGGGTCCAGTGACCAGATATGGATCAAGAGAAAGGCAGTCTGAAAGGAGAAGGCATGAGCAGCCAGGTAGAACAGGAAAGGCTTGCAGAAAATGGGATTTAAATTGTGTAAAAAAAAAACTAGGGGTTGGGGAAGGGGCAATATATTTTGGGCATCAGAAGAAAAATATAGATAAGCATTGGTGGAGGAAGGCTATCAGGAGTTATCTGAAACAATTAACCATAAGTCCCAATCTGTTCCCCTGTATCAAATGTAGATAGAGCAGACTTGCCACAATCTGGGCCCCATCCTGGACCAGGCAAGTAGGTCATCTAGAAAATTTCATGCCCTGAACCCAAGTTCAAATGAACCTTTTCTACTCTAATTCCCACAACTGGGAAGTCTTGGCTCCCAGGAAGTCTTTGGGAGATTTTAGGGCTGGGAAGGCAGAAGGAGAGAGTGAGAAGTTCCCTGACTTTGGAATCAGAGGACCTCTCTTTAAATTCTGATCCTATTAACCTTGTGTCCTCTGGCTTCTTTATCTTTCTCAGTTTCTTCATCTATGAAAAAATGGTATATAAACTAGGTTGCCTTGGAGATGCCTTCCAGCTTTAGCTCTATGAGCTTGTGGGTTTTTTAAAAACAATTTTCATTTTTAAAAAGTCTTATAGTTGTTCTTTTTTCCCCTCCATATCTATCATTGCCCACCAACTAGTCTTCTGATCTTAAGAAGGTTTTCCCTGCCTCCAAGGAGGACCCTATCTTAGATAACCAAGAGAGGGTTTGGATGATGGTTCCCCCAAAAGAAATATGATTAGAGCACAGGACAAGGAAAGTGAAAGCCCTGATAGGGCCACAAGCAAGTTTCTGACCACTCTGGGTCATCCAGCTGAGGTTACCTTTGAGCCATCTGCATTTAATCCTCTCCTGAGGGTCACGTAGGAAGGAATGGAAGAGGATTGCTGGAGCCTGGAGGTGGAGCCGGAAAAACCTTTATGATGGAAGGAGAAGGAGAAAAAGAAATGGGCTTGGATGCCCTGGAAAAGAGGAATTGTACACAGACAACGTGCCCACCCATCCACTTTTCCTAAAGCCCAGTCCAGATCTGCCCTGGAGCAGGAGAAGCTGATGGAGCTCCAGCCAAGGATTCTCCCTCTGCCCTTCTTCCTCTCATTTAAGAGTCCTGCAAGTGTCCAGGAATAACCTGCAAAACCTATACAGTCCGGTGTGGTCAGCGGCTTACCCTTCTCCACATGGAAGGGGGGTCAAAAGGAAAGGACAGGCAGCCCCAAATAAATAAATATCCTCAAGAAGAAATACTATGACTCAGTGGGAAGAGAAGCTGATGGGTGATGAAAATCCCTGGTTTTTCATGTTAGGGATGCCCCTAAGGAGTTATGTGTCTTTGAGCAAGTCACTTTTCTTCTCTTTGGGACTCAGTTTACTTCTTCAGGAAAAGATGCAGAATCAGTACATTTGAGATGCCTGACCAATGGGATCCACCCAGCCTCTCTGGTCACAGTTCACAGCACCCTGACTATTTTGTATGATTTCATACGTATAATTGATATCAAATCACTTGCCTTCTCAAGGAGGGAGGAGAGAGAATTTGGAACTAAAACATTTTTTAAATGATTGATAAAAAATTTCATGTAATTGGAAAATATGTCTTTATAGACAGAAAGAGATAGATAGATAGATGGATGGATGGATGGATGGATAGATAGATAGATAGATAGATATAGAAGGCCACTAAGGTTCCCTCCAGTTCTCTCATTTTAAAGAGAAATAAATAAATAAGCATCCAGGTGTCTACTATGTTTAAATATTCATATATTTAAATACTCATCTATCAATAGATAGATAGATATAGATATAGATAACCACCAAGGTCTCCTCTAGTTCTCTCATTTTTGAGAGAAGTGTCTACTATATCCAAATCTACATGTATTTAAATATTCATCCTTGGATAGTTCTCTCATTCTAGAGAAAAGGAAATTAATAAGTAAGTCTATTTCTTTTTTAGCTAAGTGACAGAAACTGTGACTCAGAAAGCTTAGGAGACTTTTGAATATCACACAGGTAGCTAATAGTAGAGCAAAGACTTTAAACCAGGACATCTATCTCCAAAGCAAATACTCCAGGTGTGTATGTGAGTAGCTAGGAAATTCCTTAATGGACTAGACTGGGAGGCAGCCCCTAGGATACTTGCTGCCAAATCAGCTTTTCCCATGATGGGGGGGACCTTTCTTGGGTTTCACATTGATGAAGGAGAAAGCTTCTCTCTCAACTCCTGGCTTGAACCCCACTCTATGGCTTTTATCAAGTTCCATTCTCAGGGGAATTCAATGAATATGTCATAGAGGTGGGGGGTGGGGGGGTAACTCTAAGGCCAAAGATCCTAGACTGGGACCTGGAGTTAGAAGAAGAATTTCTGAACCCCTCAGCTACATTCTATTGCTATGCTTTCAAGTCCCAAGAAAGTTGATGTCTTAGACGTAGAAGATAGCTACCTTCACTACCCAGACAAAACTTGAGCCTGCAGTGGAGAGGTCCAGGTGCTGATCCCAAATATCACACAAATACATATATACACACCCCTACCTTTCCCCAAACCCAAAAAAGGTTTTTGCCCAGTCCAAAAAAGGGTATTAAATATTTAACAAAAGGAGGTAGCTACATGGGATAGTATACATACAAAGTGCTGAGCTTGGGGTCTAGAAGACATGAGTTCAAATTCTGTCTCACATACTTAATACCTATGGATTCTGGACAAGTCTCAAGTCTTAGCCTGCTCATCTAAAAAATGGATAGCATAATAGAATCTGCCTCACAGGGTAGCTATGAAGATCCAATTAGATAATATTTGTAAATTATATTTCTATGCAATGTTAATTATCATCATCATCATCATCATCATTATTAGAAGGATGAAAATTAGCTCTCCTCCCCACCAATAACTCGGGGTCACATTACCTCTCCCAGGGAGGGTCTGGTAGCCACTATCTGGGCCCACAAATCCAAGGGAAGGCTGGTTCATGTCACCACTGAGGGATGCCAGTTCTGGCTCACTCATATATGAACGGAGCTCAACCTATAGAAAACAGATGCAAAGCTGCTCATTCCTAAGCTCAGGGTTAATATAAAGATCTTAACAAATGTAACAAGACCCATAACCCTCCAATTCATCCCCCAGAGCTTCTGTTGTCTGTCTCTTCTTGGCTCCCAGATTCTATTGTGAGTGGCCCGGGTCCATCTCCTATCCGACTCTCACCTTGGAATCCCCATTCACACACTGCCCCAGCTCCCGGTCTCTCTTTCTCTCGTCAGACTGCCGCTTGAGGCCCCTCACGGAGGTGTGGCGGATGATGGTGGCTTCCCGAGGAAGAGGAGGCACGGCTGGAGGTGGGTCTTCGGGGCTGTATTGCTCAGGAAGGGGGGGTCGCGGTGGCGCCTCATCTTCCTGCTCAGGAGAATAAAGGTGGAATAATCACTTGCTATCCATCACTTGAAAATGAACCACTCAAGATGGGCCAGGAATTCCTTTTTCCTCCTCTCATTTCAGCAAACATTTATTTTTTTTCTCCGTTCCACCTTGGCACCCACCTCCCATTTAAAACAAATTCTCCACAGCAGCCAAAGCTCACAATATATACCTTGTTCTACCTCTCTACCTCATTCTACCCCTGAGTTCATTCCCTTTCTGTCAGGAGACAGTCATCCCTGGAATGTCCCCCTGTAATCACGGTTGGTCAGTGCATTGGTCAGAGCTCTGAAAATTTTCAGAGTTGTAAGCCTTGTTCTCCTAGTTCTTCTCACTTCACTTTGCATCAGTTCCTACGAACCTTCCAACTGCCCCATTTGTTATGGAACAATAGTATTTCATTTCATTCATATGTCGAAATTGGTTTACAATTTTCCTTTAGTTTTCAGTCCTTGGTTACTGCAAAAAGAGTTGCTATAAATATTTGGGCTTAGGAATTCAAACAATATAAAAGAAGGTCATGGGGGGGCATTGTCATTAAAATAGAAAAGCATCAATACTCTGCCTTTCTTCACCACCATCCATGCCAATCCAGTAATATTTTATGCCAGGATATTTACCTTTGGGGGCCCAACCCCTCCCTAATGAGGTATAAATAAGATAAGAAAACTCAAGAATCAGAGAGAAATGGCTTAAACTCAGGACACAGGATGAGTTCATAGCAACCCCAGGGCTGAGAGCCGACTGAGCAAAATGATGCCTTATTCCTCTCATCTACTCTCTTCATGATGACCTCCCTAGGGTAGGGAACAGATCAGCAAATCATTCCCCCTTATTAAAAAAAAAACTTAGAATACCATTTTATGAAAGATCTCTAGCCAACAGCCTAGGTCCTTTAGGATGTAGGCTCCCTGTTATTCCTAGAACAGTAAATCTTTTAACCAGCCTTGGTGCAATGTGCAGCAGGGGATGGATAAAAAGTCTCTAGGTCTTTGCAGGGTCCTGGTCTTTCCCTCTGCTCTGTGTGTGTGTGTGTGTGTGTGGCTACAAACCTTTTTGTGATCCAGAGTCTGTGGGTTGAAACTTCAGCCCTTGTGGGTGGCTAACAACACACAAACTGGACATCCCACATTTTCTGATGTGAATATGCCTGCTTTTCCTAAAATGCTCTGTCTACGGTATTTGATGAGGGCTGTGGTTTCTTGATACATCAATGAAACAACAGTTGGCTGCCACAAAGGGTCAAGGTGGGAGGGTTCTTCCTAACCCCCGGGATCCCCCTCTCCTCCCTAGTCTTACTTTTCTTTCTCCTTTGATGGAGTTCTGCCCCGTTCAACACAGGAATCTGGAGTCTCCCTTTGCCTTGCTTACTTCTCTGATGCTAGCATATTTTTAAAATTTATGGGATTAAAGTCCATATTGGAAATGATTGCTTCCTTTCTTTTCCAATAGCTCTATGGGTTATGATTTAAGTGAGGACAATACATCTTCCTGAAGAGTTCTTGAGAAGATTTTGGCATCAACAGTGCCCAGTCTGGGGACATTCCGAGGACTGTCCAAATGATATGGCCCTATCGGTCACATCCTGGCAATAGATTCAGGTCTTTTTCATCATGGTGTTCATTTCAACCTGTTTCCAGGCCAGGTTAATCTCTGTGTCATCCAAACCCATGGGCTCTGATCCATATGGGTTCTGTCTTCCAGGCCCTCGTTCTGGAGGGACTTCACCTTGACTACATGTTGAGTTCAGTCCTGAGTGGAAGGAGCACCTCTGTAGTCAGGAAGGCCAGAATCATCCCCATGGACATGAAAGATAACTATTTCATGCCATTTTTATGACTGTCTATGACTTCACAGATGATTCAATGGGCAGTAGAGAGATATATATACATCATTAAGTAGGTTAGAAGACCTTACCAAGGATGTCCTGGGCATGAGAAGTGTCCTAAGAGATATCATTAAGTGTGGAATGGCAAAAAATAGGCTGGATTTGGAGTCAAAAGCCCTGGGTTCTAATATTGATTCTTCCACTTAATACTTGTGTGATCTTGGGATAATTACTTAAACCTCTTTGAGGTTTCTCTATTAGATGGTAGAGGGGATAGACAAGAAAGCCTTTGAGATTCTTTCTAGCTATTTATGAGCCCATGATTCTCTAACAAACAGAATCAGAAATGCAGAAGGATCAGTCCTGTAATGAAAGTGAGGACCAGCTCAACTGGTACTCCATTGGTTCCTCAAAATATGAGGAAGGGTTATGGGACATTTGGTGGGTTTTCTGTGGAAGAGTGATAGGAGGACAATGGAAAAGAATTCCATGGAATGAGAAAGTGCTGAAAAAGTTGCGAACTCTCTCAACAGAGGAAAGAGGCTCATCGAGGAGATCTCTGACCCCATCACCTAGATTGTTAAGTGAAGGAGGCTATTTATCATTGATTGCCTCCCAGTCAGCTGGAATTTCTACTTCTGATCCATGTCTCACATTTCCCCATAGTTTTAATCAGAGAGGGTAAATGGGGCCAGCAGCTGAGTAGCAAAGGTGTGAAACATAAGACAGTAGAGCTCAGTCCTCAGAATATAGTAAGTGCTTAATAAATGCTCACTGACAGCCAGCTTGGCCCCAAATAAGAGCTATAGGAAGACACCTGCTCCACTCCTTTGCAGAGGTGGGAGGAGAGAAAAGGATTGGACCCCTGAATATAATATCAGATCTTTTAAATGTATTAGGTTACTTTGACTGAATTTTTCCCCATTTTTTTTCTTTTTGATTAAAAAAAAAGCAATAAAGGGGAGCATCTAGGAGGACATGAGTTCAAATCCAGCCTCAGGTGCAATGATGGCCCAAGTCTTGTTGCTTACCACAGCATTTACAAATGGTCACTTCCCCTGACCGTCTTTATGATGAACCAATTTACTCCTATGCCAATTAAGGCCTATTTTCTCCTTTCTGTAAAGATGGCAGACAAAAGAGTCAGGGAAGTGGAATCTGTTACCATCCCTTGGCTTCCTAACACAACGGACCTGTTCTTACTACCTGAAGCACTGACCAGGAAGGAAGTAGGTAACCACATGGCCATGTCCAACATCACTTGGAACAGTTTAACAAACGGCAACCATCTTATTTTAGAGAAGGGATGGATGCCCTAGATAAGGAGGACCAGCTGGTGGGTCAGCTCCTGGTCAGTCATACTTACAGCCTTTGGCGTCAGCTTTGTTGGGGACTGGACGGGAGAGGTCACTTTTCTCAGCTGTAGTGGATGGGTTCTGTAGGGCACATATGTCTGCAGCTGCGGAAAGAGGCGAACCTCCAGGGGCGTCTTGGCGGGGCTGGTCCACGGAGGGCTGTTTGGAGGGCTAGTTGGAGGGACTCGCTTGCTCTCTGAAGTGCTAAGAGACTTGAGGACTGAAGGCACAGGCGTGTGAAGGAACAAAGGCACTGTTTTTCTTTCTAAGGGACAAAGAGACAGACTGAGAAATAAAGGGCAGGGTTTTTCTTCCCAAATGTCAACCTTCATGACTCACTACTGTACAATGCCCCATTGCTTGCTAGTGGTCATCCCACACCTCTGAGGACCCTGGGCCCCCCTCCCCTCCCGTGCCTCCCATGCCAGCTCAGCCAAACCGGCTCCTCAGCAGGTCAGAAGGGGCACTTTCCTCCCACCTGGATTCTTGAAGGATTCCACTAAGATTTTGAAGTTTGCTTTATTTGTGCTCAGGCCAGCAGTGACATCTTCAATCCTCCAAAGATCCTTCTGTATCTGAGCTCTCTCCTGAAGATGAAAAAAAAAGGCTTGACTTTCCCCCATGAGATCTGACTTTTCAATACTACTTAGATATCCTTAAGAAAATGCAAGTGGCACAATAGATACAGAGCTAGACCTGCATCAGGAAGACCTGAGTTCAAATTTGACCTCAGAAACTTTACTAGCTGTGGGACCTGGGCATGTTAGCACCTTTCCCAGACTCAGTTTCTTCATCTATAAAAGGGAAAGGAATAATAATTTATGCAGTATCTTCTATGTACTTAGTACTTTTTACAAATAACATCTCATTTGGTTCATTCCACACTGCTGTTATTATCATCCCCATTTTGTAGTTTTGTAGTTGAAGAAACTGAGGTTAAGTGACTTGCCCAAGATCACACAATTAGTAAATGTCTGAGGCCTGATTTGAATTTAGGTCCTCTTGACTCTAGGTGGTGATAGATGGGGCGGGGGGAGAGAGAGAGAGAGATAAACGTGCATCTATGTCTTCCTGAACCCTGGGTGCCCCAGAACAGTGACTATGGTCAAAGGGGAGGTTTTCAGAGGAAAGCAGACTATGAAGGAAAAGGTTTATTCGGGGGAGGATAATTAACTGGTAGCGGACTTCGCTGGTGGATCACCTGAGGCAGAAAGAAGGATCTTCGACTTTGCCTCTGTAAAGTTTGTTTCAGCTGATTAACATCATTTTCCAGCTTCAGGTATTCATTCCAGGCATTTTCCATTTCCTGGTGACAAAAGGAAATGTGGTCAGCTGTTGTCAGGACACACCCTGGGCCTAACTGAACCAATGGGTTGCAACTAGACCTGTTTCCAAAGAGGGAGGGGAACCTGCTAAGGGAGGCTTCTGTTTTTATCAGATGAAACTCTGGTCAGAGGGATGCTCTGTTGCACCTGGATTCAGTCATTACATAAAAAATTTTTAAGTACTAACTATGTACCAGATCTTTTGTCAGATACTAAGGATACACAGATAAAAAGTATATTACACAATTCTGTTGCACTGAAGAAGGAGGCGAAAACAACTTGTACCCAGAATAGATGAAGTCATTTCAGGGTATGGGGGTGGGTAGGAAGGAGGGCATGACTGACTGGGTGGGTTCCATCAGCTTTGAAGGAAACTTAGGGTTTTGTGGTATCTTGAGAAGGAAGTACATTCCAGGCACCAGGGACAGGGTGGAGGCAAGAGATGGGGAGAGAGAGAGGCAGAGAGAAACAGAGACAAACAGACAGAGGGAGACAGAGAGAAAGAAAGAAACAGAGAGAGAGAGAGAGAGAGAGAGAGAGAGAGAGAGAGAGAGAGAGAGAGAGAGAAAACAGGGGTTTACCTACCTTTCCAACTACTCTACTAAATGCTTGGAATAGCTGAGTCATGCATGCTTCACAAAAATCATAGATGATATCTCAACCACCCCAAACCTATCCCTCCATACACATCATGAATGGATAAAGAAACTCCAGTTTGTAGACTATAGAGTCTGGGCTCCCTTTCTTTTGGGCATTCCACAGTGCCACATAGGGTGCCAGTATAGAATAGTATCCTAGTCAGGTAAAGAAAAGAGAAAGATCAACCTCCCTCAGGAGGAGTGAGGTGCCATTAATTCAAATGAATTTGGAAATTCCCAGCTAATGGAGGGATAGTCTTTACCTTCTTATACATTACTGTAATCCTTGTGGTAGGAGACTTTCCAGTGACCCCCCACAACCCCCAAATATCACAATCCTTTGTTATAGACAAAAGGGACTGAATTCAAAATAATTTTAAAAGACAAAAGAAATATTTGCATTCCCTGGTTCTGTGCTTTGCAGAGAGCATATACTTAATAAATATATATTCAGTTGAATTCCATGAGTTATTTGCACATGTAAAACTAGGTGCTGTACTGAAACACAAAATCCTCAGGTGTGTTGTATACCCTGGTCCCAACCAAGGCTTTAAATGTCCCATTAGTGTCTCTGGGACATCTTCAAGGAAAGATCAAGGAATAGATTTGGAAGAAGAGAATATGACAGGAGAGCTGATGAGACAAAGAGATGATTGGATTAATGCCACAAGTCCTAGATCCAGCTCCTCTAAAGCAGACACAGAGTAATTCCCTGGGACTTTCGAATTCTAGATTGAAGACCAACAACTGATGTGTCATCATCACTCCTAGATGAATTCTTCTACTCCTTGTGACTTTTGAAAAGCAGTTCCCCTCTCAAATAATAGGAAGTGTGAGGGGGTGAGCAGCTCTTGATCTTTTTTCTCTGGTTTCTGTTCCCCCATATTCCCTCCATCCCATACATACTGTTGAAAGCTTGGATATCTCTGCTCGTATGTGAACAAGGTCCTCTTGCAGTAGCCTTTGTTGGTAAGAAATCTTTTCCAAATGCTGGGGCTGGTCTTTGTATTGTTCCATCTGTCTGTGTAAGACCTCCAGGACTGACTCCAACTGGTCCTGTTCAAAGGAGAATCAGGTTATTATAGAGACTCAAGTAGTAAAAGTCCTCCAGGATAACCTTTCAATGCAATAATGGTCCATGATTATTTGTGCATTATGGCAAAGTCCATGGACCCATTCTCAGAATAATATTTGATGCCTACATTCACAATGGAAGGAAATTATAAATTTCAGTTACAGGTTAGTGAAAATAAAGTCAATTTTTTTCTCTTATCCAATTTCACAGACCCCCATCCCCTTGAATTCTATCCAATGATTTCAGTTAAGAACTCATGCTCTCTAGGGGTGGCTAGGTGGTGCAGTGGATAGAGCACCGGCCCTGGAGTCAGGAAAACCTGAGTTCAAATCTGGCCTCAGACACTTAATAATTATTTAACTGTGTGGCCTTGGGCAAGACACTTAACCCCATTGCCTTGCAAAAAAAAAAAAAAACTAAAAAAAAAAAAAAGAACTCATGCTCTCCATCACCTCTGACAGTGTTTAGCCAACTTCTGCATGAATGCCTACAGAGATGACAGTGTCCTACTATCATGATGAAAGGAACAAGATAACAGACTCACAGGTTCACCCCTAGCATCTTCTTCTAGAAGGTAGTAGTAGTGATGGTAGTAGTAGTAGTAACAGTGATAATGATGATGATGATAACTAGTATTTGTATATCACTTAAAATTTTTTTTTAATTTATTTAAGGCAATGGTGTTAAGTGACTTGCCCAAGGTCACAACAGCTAGGCAATTATTAAATGTCTGAGGCCGAATTTGAACTCAGGTCCCCTGACTCCAGGATCGGTGCTCTATCCACTGCGCCACCTAGCTGCCCTTTGTATATAATTTTAAGATTTCTAAATCATTTTGCATATGCTAGCTCATTTGATATAACAACCCTTTGAGGTAAGTACTTTTATCATCCCCTTTTTACAAATGAGAAACTAAGATTATAAGAAGGTAAAGAATTTGTGGGAGGCTAGATTCAAACTCAGATCTCTTGATTCCAAGTTCCATACTCATCCACTGCACCCCTAGTCTCAAAAAAAAAACCTACCTGGGGGGCAGCTAGGTAGCACAGTGGATAGAGCACTGGCCCTGGAGTCAGGAGTACCTGAGTTCAAATACAGTCTCATACACTCAATAATTAACTAGCTGTGTGGCCTTGGGCAAGTCACTTAACCCCATTGCCTTAAATAAATAAAAAAAATTTAAATCTTTTTTTAAAAAAACCTACTTGCCTTTTTATTAGAAACTATGAGTTACACAATTAACTCCACTGATGTCTTCCTCCAATCTCTTCTTACCAATGCTCTCCCAAGGTCTGCCAGTGAAGAATAATCTCTGGGTGTTTCCAGTATACCAGTACCCGAGTGATACAGAAGTCTCACACTCTCCAGGTGAGAGTCTCACCTCTCCCCAAGAGCGGGGACTCCAGGCAAGCTTAAGATCATCGACTTAGACAGGACTTCAGGCTAACCCATAGGAAAACTTGAGAAAACTCTAAATTCCCACAAGTTATTAATAAATCTCTCAGGAAGAACACTCCTTGAGACTGCTGCGACATGTTTTAAAGAGATCCAATGCAGATTTTTTGTTTCAGGAAAAGTAAGACAAAAACAACAGAATGTTCACTTTCCTCTTACTGTTTAAAAAAATTAGGTATATATAATATATAAATATAGAGATAATGTATAATATAAACACACATTTATATATAAAGACATACACACACACACACATATATATCTTAAACTCTTACTTTATTTTCCTTGAGGGCTCTTATTTTGTCTTCTAAGTCCTGCAGGACCCTGTCTTGTTCACATAGAATACTCAGTTTTACCTATAAACAAAGAAAAATTAGATATAAAATGAAATCACATAAAAAGCTAGCATGTGATACCCACTGTCCCATCAAGTTTGCCCTCATCCTAGCCCTGAAATAACCTTGTCTTAGCTTTCAAAGGCTCAGTAAGACTTGACACACTGGAAATGGTGTGTGACTGGTGGCTGGGAGCAGTAGGCTAGCTAAGTCTGGTTATTAGGGGACTAATTTTTATAGCTTCAGAAATTCCTTAAGACTACATGCTAAGGTGTGACTGGGGATTACACACCTTTGAAGGAATGAAACCAGACCTTCAGACCTCGCAATGATCATTCTTAGACTTCTACTCAGCTTTGGGGAGCGGGGCAAGGAAGATGATGGGGAAAAGGTGGTGAGAGACTCACATCAATATCACTCTCAGCTACTTTCACAGGCTTCAGACTTCGATCCTTGAGAGTATCTCGGGTCATCTGCAAAGGAAGCAAATTAAAAGATAAGTTAGGAAATGAGACTGCTGAAGGTCAAGTCCCTGAGAGTAGACACACCATTTTTGCCTTAGCAAACATGAGAAGGAAAATTCACTGTCTTTGAAAGTATTGGGAGGTGGATGGGAAGGGGAAAAGAAATAGGGGGAAAAAATTGAGTGCTTTAGGTCAAGGGGATGTATTATATCAATATAATATACATGTATTACGATGATTATGATTACTAGTAATACTTTCATTACCTGCTTCATGAGTTTAAGGGGAACAAATTGCTTTAAGAACAAAATATTTAAAAAACATGAACAATTACTCTTGTTACTATTCTGACCATAATACTAATATTTCCCAACCCAGAGAAGGTGCCTGGGGCATGGAGAGCTGACCTTCAAAGTACTCCAAAGACTCAGAGAAATCGTTGCTGTATTTCCTTGACCTGAAGCACTCAGTTTCTCTCCCCTATATTTTTTCCCCTTCCCATCCCCATCCTACCTAATAGTTCTCAGACAATGATTTTCCTTCTCTAAACTGCTGAGGCAACAACTAAGAAATCTGAAGCCAACCCAGTCAAGTGAGGTCTGCTCATCAGACTGACTGACCAGGAAAAAAGACTTCCTTTAAGGACTAGATCCAGTACAAAAGAGTAGCATGTGTCTAAGATGTCTGACAACTTTCCCTCCTGGCCACTGGATAAGGCTGATGACAGAAATGTGATTTTATTACTCTAAACCTGCCCTATGCTGGAAGAAAGAGTCCAACCACATCTCAATAAACTAGCACCAGATTTCAAATTCAACTTGCTGAGGGTCAAAAGATTTAGATGATCTAAATCCCTTATGGAGCTCAGAGAAAAGGCTTTGCCTTTTGGTTGTAGTTTCACAGAATTCATAGAATCATTGAATTTCAGAAGGTAACAACATCAGCAAAAATAATAGCAATGGACATGGTATCTAAATGTGTGTATTCTATATTTTAGATAGCACTTGAAATATAACAACCTTGGAAACCATTTATTTCACTATTGTGCTGGAAGAAATGAAGAACAGGAGAATTTCAGAAAATCTTGGATTTACATGAACAAATACAAAGTGAAGTAAGCAGAATCAAGAGAATATCGTACCCAATAACAGATGGCAAGTAGTAGATGTGAGATTTGAACACAACTCCTAACTCAAATCAAAGCTTTTCCTTCACTACTTCATTTCTCAAGACCACAGGACCCTAGATTTTGAACTGGAAGGTACCTTAGATATCTTTGAAGCCAACATCCTTGTTTTTACAGATGAGAACACTTTTGTTAAGAGACATTAAATGACTTGTTCAGAGGAAAAGAACAGGATTTGAGACTCATATCTTTCCAACTCCCAGACCAGAATTCTTATCAAACGCATCAACTAGTTATAGGACCAGGTAGAGTTCTACACTGATGTAGCAACTTTCTACTGAAGGAAATTTCCTAGAGACAAAGACAATTTCCAGGAAATCCAGTTCTTATTCACCATTCCCATGGAGCAAGTCATTTATTAATGCAAATAAAGCCTAGTTACAGTTACCCAGCTATCCTGCAAACAGTGAATTCCCAAACCCTAGGGTCTGTCCAAAGCATAAGTAGGCAGACCATTTTTGCAGCAAAAAGTCAAGTTCTCAAGGATGATGAAACTCCAGGCTAAGCTTCTTCAAAGAAAGTACCTCGCAAGTTGATATTCCCCTGCTTTTCATTCTGGTGTTGCTGTGAACAACACCATTTAATGACCTGTTGGGAAAGCCAAGTGTTGGACAGTAAAGTGCCTGGGCAACCTAAGGCCATTACTCACTGGACCCTCTCTTGACTCTAGTTTCATAGAATTACAGAATTTCAGAAGGTAACAACAAAAATAATAATAGCAATTGACGCAGATAGGAGTTATCTATATATTATATAGGTGTTTTTATACTTGAGATACAACAACCTCAGAAATCATTTATTCTGACTCACATCTGAATAGGAATCCCCCTGAAAACATCCCCAAATTATTATCTAGTTTTCACTTGAAGACTTCCAGAGATGGAAACACACTATTTTCTGAAATAGCCTATACTACTCTAATTGTAAGAATATCTTTTCTTATGCTGAGTTAAAATATAATGCCTATACCATTCACTAACACATTTTTTAAAATTAAATTTATTTTATAATTTATGTTGGTTTATTTCTGGCACCTTACTATACTGGTGTCAGCCTTAGTACAGAAACACAATGGGGCTTTAGTCTAGGTAATTCTCCAGTCTCAATTTCCCCAAGAGACAGGGATTATAGTCATGCCTATTACAGTACCTAACATACAATAGGCACTTAATAAATGCTCACTGATTGATTGTGTCTCCCACATAATGCAAATTCTTTGAGGGCAGGGGCTATTTCATTTTATTTTTTTAGTATCTCAAATACCTGGGACAGGAACTATATTGAACACTTAATAAAACTTGTTAATTGATAGATTTATGTTGTCTCTTCCAACAGAACATAAGCTCTCCTTAAGAGAAAGAATGTTTCATTCTTATTTTTATAAATCTGGGATCTAGCATAGAGCCTGGCAACTGTCAATCAACAACAAATGCTTACAGGTTGATTAATGAAAAGGATAAATTCTTTTGGCCACAGACCCATAGGCAGTCTTCTTCCTTCCAAGCAAAGGAAACATTTGATGCCCTCATGGGGCAGACAGTCCTGACTATCCTAGGTATAAGGGTTTTGCTATTGTTGTTTTTAAAAATTTCCCTTGCATTGAACTGATGAAATACTGCATTGATAATTTGAACAATGAATTCATAAAAATGCAGGACAAACACTCAAGAAACTTCCAATGAGCTTTCTCCAAGAAATGGGCTGGAAGGCTTGGAAAAATTCTTTCTTCCCAACCCCTCAAGGAGAATGCTAGAAAAATGTCCCTGGGAATAAGAAGTAACAGTGAAAATACCCTCTATGGTCTGTTACAGCTGAAAAGAAAAGCAAGAAATGCTACAAACCCAATGAAAATATGAGGGTTAACTATTTCAGTAAACAGCTGTTTTAGGTTCCATGAAATGTAACCACTGAAGGCTTCAGTAGGTTGGTTTGTCATCAACTGAGGCTTTCAGCAGGACCCTGAATCTTTTGGGGAGGTCATCAGCACCATGGACAGGTAGCATGCATTGAAGATTAAATTAATATGTCACATCCTTTTGGGGGACTTCCAGTCTAATTGGATCTACCCAGTTAAGACTGACATTTTATCTTTTGAGATCATTCTCAGTTACAAGAATATTTTTTTTTAGGTTTTTTTGCAAGGCAAATGGGGTTAAAGTGGCTTGCCCAAGGCCACACAGCTAGGTAATTATTAAGTGTCTGAGACCGGATTTGAACCCAGATACTCCTGACTCCAAGGCCGGTGCTTTATCCACTACACCACCTAGCCGCCCCTACAAGAATATTTTAATGAAAGATACAATGAGAATATTATTAATGGCACTAAATTTTGAGAAACTGCTAAAAACCAAGCTCATCTTTCTTATTAATCATGCTATTATGATTATTATTTTGTTAAAACTATAAACAAAATGTTTTTCAGGAAACATATGCTGCTTTATCTTTATTATATGTTTAAGATTTGTTATAAAACCTGTATTAATATTTAATTGTATTTTAATTAATTACACACTAAGGAAATTACATAGATTATCTTATGAAAAAGGGAGAGTTTTTTTAAAGGCAGAGGTTTCTGTTAAAGTTCAGAAACTACAATGTAAGAGATTAATGCTATTACTATAATTATTATCTAGCAGTAAATAATTGCTGACTCCCTGACCTCCCTCCTTCAGAAAAGATAAAGGGTAGGCAGAGCAGCGGATGATTACTAGGAGGTGAGTGGCAGAGGGGAGGCTAGCAAATGATCACAGGTTATACTAAGATTCTAACCACTCTTCAGTGACTGCCATCTGAACAATAGAAAGATTTTAGGGAATGGAGGTGGAAAAAATCCTATTCTTTTCTTTTCTTTTTTGCTTTTTTTTGCAAGGCAAATGGGGTTAAGGGGGCTTGCCCAAGGCCACACAGCTAGGTAATTATTAAGTGTCTGAGGCTGGATTTGAACCCAGGTACTCCTGACTCCAGGGCCAGTGCTCTTTCCACTGTGCCACCTAGCCGCCCCTAAAAAATCCTATTCTTACTAGAGGTGTTTATATTGTTCCCATTGATATTTCCTTAATGACCAGTATCAACCTCACTAACAAAACAGAAAAAATGCAAATTACTTTCACAAGAAAATTTGTGGGAGGGTTGGGGATTCTTAGGAAGATGTTACACAAACCACAGTGATTACGAGAGATTACTTCCCATTTATCATGTGTGTGTATATATATATTATTTGCACAGGGTTTTTTGCATATATTGTATATGATTGGTACTGGCTAAGAAACAGCATGATGGATTAGTGAAAGAAATTAGGGAAAAAAAGAAACAGTGTTAATCTACTGTTTGATAAAACCAAGGACTCTGGTTAAAGAGTTTACTCTTTAACAAAAATTGCTAAGAAAGGCTGAAAATAGCATGGCATAGAAATACTATTTCCAGGGTGGCTAAGATAGAGCAGTGGTACAGTACTGGCCCTGGAGTCAGGAGGACCTGAGCTCAAATCTGGCCTCAGACACCTAATAATTGCCTATCTGTGTGACCTTGGGCAAGTCACTTAACCCCAATTGCCTTAAATAAATAAAATTATATAAAAATAGCATTTCCTTAAATCAGTTGTATTTATTACACAGTGAAAAAAATTGCAAGTGCCATTTAACAGATAAGCAAACTGAGTCTCAAAGATGTTAAGTGATTGGCCCATGGTTCGGAAGAATAAGAGCCATATCTTTCCATTTTTTTAACTCTTCCATGTTGCTTCCAAATAAAAAGGAGAGATAAATACAAAAACATTCAATTTATCTTTCTCTTAGCCTTCAAACCACTGGGACTGACAGCCTGTAGGCTGAGAAGTCATAGAAAAGGATAACAAGGAGGGGATTGAGTGAAGTAGGTTCTGAATCTGCTCACCTTTAGGTCTAGATACTCCAAGTCTTTCTTCAGTTGAAGGTAGGTATCATCAGCCTTTAAGGAAGCAAGAGAAAAAAAAAAGTTATACACCAAGGATCTCCTCACATCCTCTGACAAGTAGCAGCAGCGGTAGCAGCAGCAGCAGCAACAGGTCAAGGCTTCTTGGATGATTCGGCCACATTGCACATTTTCACAAAGAAATGAGAGAAATCCAACACAACAGAAGCAGCTCATGTTTCTCCTGCAGCAAAGCGCTAGAGACATGATCCAATGGGAGATGTCCATGAGGGACTGGGGGGACTGTCATATCTCATTTACTCATTCTCAGATCACAACAGGATGTGATGCTGACACCCAGAAGAAGCTCACCCTACAACCAAATTCTATAACTGTTGATTACCCTGGGCTAGATCTGGAGAGCTGTTTCAGAGGAAGAGTCTGCATCTGGCTCTTCATTCTGACAAAATCCATCAATGAACTTGGGACATAAGCAGAGAGTGTGGCTGACTTGGATTCAGCAAGATTGGGTTTCAGATCCCTCTTCTGACACTTACTAGCTATGTAACCATAGGCAAGTCACTGTGCTTGACTTTTACCTAGCTTTCCCCATTTGTAAAATGAGGGAAAATCATAGCTCCAGGGTGATAGTGAGGCTTGAATGAGATAATATCTGTTAAAGGGCTCTGCAAATTTTAAAGTTCTGGAAGCCAACTCCTATTTACAATCCTGAATCCCAAAGGTGCCTAAATGGAAGGGGTAGGGAAAAGAGCTACCCTAATCTTGCCTCCCTCCCCTTCCTCCTATGGTCACCCTTTGTAGATAAATGGAAGTCTCCCTGACTTTCCCTTATTGTGGCTCTGTCACAGCAGTTCTGGTGACAGCAATGCCATTTGAACCCTCATTCCTGAAAGAGATGAGATGTCTTGGAAGACAGAATAGTGAAGGCTGGATTGTCCTGCTTTCTTTACCCTACCTCAACTACAGATCCTGACCTGACCCCTACTCTATGAATACTCCCCTATCTGCTTATTTTATGACCCGTTTCCTCCAACCTAATTCAATCCTTGTTCCCTGGATCTGAATTCATGTCTAGAATCCCCTGGGCTTCTTTCAGATTTGTAATCTGGAAGTCATCCATGACTCTTCACATTCCCCATATCTAATCTGTTACCAAGGCTTTACAATTCTACTTTCTCCACACCTCTCTTATCTGAACCCTTCTCTCCATTCACACTACAAACAACTTAATCTGGGTCCTTAGCACTTCTCTCCAGGGCTGTTGTAATAGCTCCTAATTGATCTTCCTGTATCCAGTCCTTCACTTTACCAAAGCATCTTTCAGATAGTTTCCAGATGGATTTTCCTATAACACAGGATTGACACTGTTATGCCTTTGACTGAATTTCAGTGGCTTTCCATTGCTTTAGGCTAAAATACAAATTCTTCAATCTGGCATTTAAAGCCTTTCACAATCTAGTTCCAATCTATTTTCCCAGACTGATCACACATGGCTCCTTTTCTAGAGCTCTGTGCTCCTAACAAGTCTGTACTCCCTGTTCTGAGTATGAACCATTCCTTTTCCTGCTACCTTGGTGCTACTACCTAGGTTTTCTCTCCTCAGCTCTACCTCTTGGAACCCCCGGATCTTTTCAAGGTTCAGCTCAAATTACTGTTCCAATAACTTCTGACTGATAACCCCAATGGTTATCCTCAAACCTAAATAAGCATAGTTCAGTGGAAATATCAAAGGTTATGGAGTCAGAGAACTTAGATTAAAATCCCATCTCTGCCACTTAAAGAACCTATGTGACCTTGGATAAATCATTTGAATCTCAGTTGCAGGAAGCTCAGTTTCCTTATCTATAAAATGAAGGGGTTGGGCTAGATGTCCTCTGAGTTCACTAGATCTCTGATTCTAGGATCTTCTCTTTTTTTTTTCTGTGATTATGTATTCCTTCAAGTAGACTGTAAACTCTTAAAAGTGGGCTCTTCCTCTCTTCCAATCTGTCTCCCTATTCCTACCCCTATTCTTTCTCCCACCCCATCCCCTAGGTAGATGGATAGATAGATTTCACTTTTATATTAGTATATTAGGCACTGCTAGAGACAACTAGGTGGCTCAGTGAATTGAGCAGTGAAACTATTGTCAGAAATACCTAAGTTCAAATTCAGCCTGGGCAAGTCACTTAACCTCTGTCTGCCTTGGTTACCTCATCTGTAAAATGGGGATAATGATATCGCCAAGATTGTCATGATGATCAAAAGAGGTAATACTTGTAAAGAGCATTATATAAACTCTAATTTCTCTTCATCTTCTTGTCCTATGACCACTATAACCACTACCACCACCACCACCACCACAACTACCACCACAATTACTAACACTACCTGAAATGGCAGGGGTGGGGGGTGGGGTGGGGTTCATACCTGTGATTTCATTGCTGTCAAGAGCTCTCAATACAAAAATTTAATAGGTGCTTATGGAAAACTCCTCTGTAAGTTAAAACCTTATATAGCTGCTAGAGGCAGGGACAGGTTAAATGCCTTACCCCTGATCAAATGGTCAATATGAGTCAGATGCAGGACTTGACCCTGGCTTGTCCTGACTCCAAGGACAATCCTCTACCTACTACAGCACTATGACAGTTACTGTTATTCACAAATTTTTGAGTGGAAGCATAATAGAAAATGAGCTACTTGATGGTTTGAACATATTCTTATCTGAAAAGAAGAGAGTGGGCTAACTACCCCCCAACTCCCCCAGGCCCTTGACCAGGTCCAGGCTTGTAAAATAATCACTCCTCCAAAGCTTCAAGAAGTCCCTTATTCAATGCCCATTGTGCTGCTCAGCACTAAGCCTGGGTTATGTGTCAATGGCTAAACCCAGGAAATCTGCTCCCACCAGGCTTATCTCCTGGGGCTTCAAATAAAACCTAGTGGCATCTGCAAAAGTCAGTCTCACTCACTGATAGAATTATCAGGAACAGGAAGAACCATCATCCTCTGAACTGAAAAAAAAGGTACTCTGATTTCTGATAACTGGGAAAAACAGTCATCTCCCGGCAGGCACAGCAAGGGTGGGTAAGGACATGAGAGAAGTTACTAGGAATCTCAGCTTCTACATTCTCTGCAGCCAGAAACATTGTCTGGGTGAGCAAAGCATAGCTGAGGAGGAAGCTATGGGTGAACCAGATCCATGTCAGCTGTCCTTTGGAGGACCAAAACCCTCCTAAAACACATAAGGTCTTGGGGGCGAAGCTCAGAAACTGTTTAGGGCCATAGATCAAGGGTATGAAGGAAGAAGAGAGGGTTTTTGGAGGTCCATGTCCTCAACCCAGGGAACAAGAGGAACAACACTCTGGCTAACAAGTCTTTGTCCTGTTCAAACTCAGGATCCCTAAGATGTCATTCTTCGACATTAACTCTGGCCCTAATTATTGTCTTCTTCCCAGAAATAGGGTTCTCCACTAGTCACTTGAAGAGCTAACCTTTTGGTAAGGGATGACCACACTGTTCCACCAAAAAACCCCAACAACAAAAACCCCGAAGGAGACAAAAGAGATGCTTCTCTTTGGCTTAAAACAAAACAAAAAACAACATCCAAATTTAGCCCTTATTTAAAAATTTACATACATTCCCCTAAACCATATTTCACTAGTTATCTTCCAAAAGCAAATGATTCTTATCATAAAAGAAAGGAAAGATGAGGCAGTTAAATGGTCTCCATCCTCATCAGGAGACCTAATTCTGTCATCACTCACTGTGTAACCCTAAGCAGATGACTTCCTTCTTCTCTGGTACTCCGATACCTCAGTGGTCAAAGGGCAAAACCAGGCCCTTGCCACTTCAGACTTCTATAATTCTATCTCATCCAGATCACATGGACAGAACATGGTCTCTGAAGTCAGAGGATTCAGGTTCAGACTCTTTGTGACCTTGGGGAAAATGGCAGAACCGAATTTCCTCATTTATAAAATGGGGGGGGAACCTTGAGGGTCCTCCCAGCTCTGCAGCTTTGAATCTATGACCTTGAGAATTGAGAGATACTTTAAAGAGCTCTAGTCCACTCTGAGAATTCAGAGAATGACCACCACCTCTTACAACTGATTGTTTTCCAGCCTGGGCACAGGTTGATGAGCTATATACTAAAATGCCACCTGAGGAGCCTCTACAAGCAATTCAAGCCATGGGAAGGGAAACAAGCCACCCCTCACTAGCCAAGCCCATGGATTATTAGTCTGTGTGGCACCAGTGCCTCATAATCTGCCCAGCTGGGCTTTCCTCCAAGAGCTCTGGGGCACTGGTGGCAACATCAGCCCTTGGAGACTCGAGGATGTCCCCACATTGACAAGGCTCCAGAATGCTAGCCATTCCATTCACTCAGGAGAAGCAGCCCCCAGCTCCCTTAGCTCCACATGCAGCCCCCTTCCCTTGTGGCTGTCCCTTGCCAGGACCACTGGGAAGCAGGATAGCTAGCGCTCTATGACATTATAGGGGTATGGAGGACAAGCTGGAAAGAAAGCAAAGCAAATCAAGAAGGCTGGCAGAAGAAGGCATATTGCTCCAAGCATGGCACTTCCCAGCTCCCGGGTGGATCCCCACAAGATAATGCATGGATTAGGTGGGGCCCATCAGCAGCTGACCTGGTAGGTGGGAATTGTTGGCTCATGTTGCAGTAATTGGGCGATTGTGTAATTTCGAACACTAGCCAACTTAGCCTGATGTCTCCTTAATCGAATGAGAAGTAATGTTAACTCTTCAGGCTGCGGGTATGTAGACACATTGTAAAGAGGAAATTAGCCACTGCATGCAGCAAGGATCACCATAATCACGCTCTCCACCGCAGTACCAGAGAAGCATGGCACTGGATGCCATTAAGCAATTACTCATTAATTCTAACATTTAGCCCAGAAGAGTGCAAGAGCAGATAAAGAGGTTGCCTGAAGCCCAATGTGAGGCTCAAAACCACCAGCCAGTGCACATGGCCAGAGAGTCCACAGTTAATGGTAATTTGAGTTAGAGTCAAAGGAAGAAAAGTTTGTGACCAAAAAATACCACAAGCTCTTAAGAATCTGCCCTGGGAAGAGAAATCAGTTCAATTTTGCAATTTCCCCTTCACTCACCCCACCAACAACATAGGTTTCCACTGGCATTCCCCACTCCCCAACCAGCTCAGCCCCATATATAACTACTCACCGACTTTCCATGTAAACTGGGAGCACTAACAGTGTGGGTCATATACCCCATGGATGGCATAGAGCGTCTATCCACATGGGAGGAATTCTGTAGAAGGGAAGATGGGGAAATCACACAGAGAGCAACCCTAGCTATAGGAAAAATGTAATGTCACCGTGTTGGGCGGGGGCAAAACAAAGCAGTACTAGATTAGGAATTGGGAGATATGGATTCTCAGGAAGAAAGATTAGGATTGGAAGGGGTTATTCAATCCAATCTCCTCACTTTATATGAGGAAAGTAAGGGTCAGAGATATTTAATGACTTTCCCAGATTCATCCAGCTTATCAAGGTTATAGGAAGGATTTGACCCCAAGACTTTCATCTAGCTCCAAGTCCAGCACTCTGTTGTACCACAATGCCTATCTACTCTTGCCTCAGTTGTTAGTTTGTTGTCTACCTTTGGAAAACTGACTTCCCCTCTCTGGGTCACATTACCTTCATCTAGAAATTAAAGATAATCATCATCATATATATACTTTACAGGGCTGCATATGCTGCAGAAATGAAATAGTAAGATATATGACAGCCCTCTAGAAGGACAACCCTAAGATAGGGTCATGATTAAAAATAATCATAAGCCTCTACAAAAAGCAGTTCTTTTTATTCATCTGTTTGGTGGAACATAGAACATTAAATAACATCAGGACTGCAACTTGTCCCAGAACCACTTCTAGTGGAGCTTCATCAAAAAAAATGAAATAACCAAATTACAAAATAAAGAGCCATGATGTTCACACAAAGTATCCAATCTTCTGAAAAATACCTCCTTGAGGATAGAGGTTCTAAGGATAATATCAGTGAAATGCAAGCACTAGAAGGGCTTACTGAGTTAGAAAGATTTTAATATGGGTCTGGGGGTAGACTGCACATCTGCTTTCTGAAAACCAGTCTGATTCAGTACAAAGAAGGTCATCACCAGATGGGTTGCGGGAGGATGAAACATTCAACCAGAGAAATCATTTAAAAAGTCATGGGGGGGGGGGGGGCTTCAATCCATATTGGTGAAGGGAGCAACTAAGCCAGTGAAACAGCAGATCTGTGGAGCAGGTTGTTAATATTACTAACAATAATTGCCTTTCTTTGCTTTTAAAAAATTATTAATATACTTATTTTTCCAATTATATGCAAGGATAGTTTTCAACAATCATTTTTTTAAATAACTGCCTTTCTTAAGAATCTCCCTAGTTGGGGCAGCTAGGTGGTGCAGTGGATAAAGCACTGGCCCTGGAGTCAGGAGTACCTGGGTTCAAATCTAGTCTCAGACACTTAATAATTACCTAGCTGTGTGGCCTTGGGCAAGTCACTTAACCCCACTTGCCTTGCAAAAAGAAAAAGAATCTCCCTAGTTCCCTGCTATCATCTCCAATTAACCTGTCTAGATTTGTTTGCATGCTGTTTCCTCAATCAGTCCCTCATACACCTTGAGATCAGGGCTATCTTTTGCCTTTATTTTTATCTCCAACATTTAGCTCCCAGTTGGTACTTCATAAATGTTTGCTAATTGATACCACACATGATTTTATTTCATCCTTACAAGTCCACGAAATAGGCAAAAATTATCATTAAGTCAACAAACATTTTTGAAAAGCCTACCATGCAGTCAGGAAGTGGGTTAGATACTGGAGATACAAAACCAAAAACAATCCCTACCCTCAAGAAACTTCCATTTGGCAAGAAGAGAGAACTATATGATGTTTCTAATACAAAAAAGTAGAAACAAAACAAATACAAATCATCCCTGTTTTATAGATAATGAAACTGGGGCTTGGAGAAGTTATTAACTTGTTCAAAGCTAAGTAATCACAATACTATGATAGACACTCTTTTTTTTTCAGTGGCTCAAACCCTTAGTCCACAAGGGTCAATGCTTTCAATTTCCAGTTTACCCTCAGCCAGAGGACTGCATAAATCAAAAGGGATAAGAGAGGGGCTGCAGGCTCTGTAGAGGTTTCCCTGCTCTCACCTTAAGAGTGTGGCCCCGGACCTTCCTGGGTGACCCCCCTAGGGAAATGTCCACACTCTGTCTCTGCTCCAGTGGTTTCACAGTGACCCGATCAGCTGGCGTGTGTGGCCTCCGTGTTGGAAAGAGTCGGGGTGGGCCTAGGGGAGGGATGTCTGATGGAGAGGGTGGTACAGAGATGGATCGAGGCACCTCCAACATGCTTTTGCTGCGACCCTGGTCGGCAAACTCTGGGGAGCCTGCATAGATGGGAGCCGTGGGATTCCCATGCTTGAACTGCTGCCTTTGTTGCCATTCATATAGCTGCCAGACGGTGCCATCTCGGTGTGCCCGGCGCTCCTCATTGGACATCTTCAGGTGACTGGCTCGGTCCTGGGCATATTTATAATCACTGGGTAAGTTGCGGAGTGGAGGTGGGGAACTGCCCGAGGAATGTCGGGTGTTCTTGGGCAGGGTCTGGTAGTTCTCTGAGAAGGATAAGGACTGGCCAGGACCCTGCTGGAGGTATCGTATCTGGTCTGAGACAAGGCTGAAGAGAAGAAAGAAGGGATTTGTCAGTCAACTTTATCACAGCTGTCAATCAGAGACTTGGAAGAAAACAGACAGAAATAACCATACAAAGGCATGTCCACCATAAGAATGTTGTTTCATTCTTATACAGTCTTGCATATTAAGAATTCAGTCCTGCAGATCAGAATTTTAGTGAGATTAAAACCCTAAACCCATGGTCACTTCTTTAGCCTTTTTCTTCCTTGGAAGCAACTCCAAAAACTTTCTCCAATTCCATAAAATAAACATTTATTAAACATCTACCTTGGGCAAAATCTCTCTCTCTAATTCCATTAATTACACATTTATTTAGTACCTGCTATGGGCAAAATCTTTCTTTCTCTCTCTAATTAAAAAAAAAACATTTATTAAGCACCCACTATAGGCAAGGAACCAATAAAAAATAACAAATTCTTCTGTGTCTGTGTGTGTGTGTGTGTAAACATATATATACAAGTATGTGAAATATGAAATGAGCAATGAAGAAAATGAATAATTATTCCCAATAAGAAGGTTTGAGAAAGGAGAGATCACTTTAATGGGTGGGGAAGGAGGAATCAGAGATAACTTCATGAAGTCAAGAGTTAATGGAAATGGACCTTCAAGTCAGAAAGATTTTTGACAGGCTGAGAAGAGAAGGGAACATGATTGAAGAATGGAGTGACCCCCAAAGGAGGGAGAGGACAGGATGAGACCATGGAGGGATGAAGAGTCCAGTTGAGCTTGAACACTCACCCTGTAAAGACAAACAATGAGAAATCAGGATGGAGCCATTTTGTTACTCTAGGTTCTTTCTTACAGGGATTCTTTCTCTGGTGCCACCTATATCCTCACCTGCCGGTTAAGTATTTCCATTTGAGCATTCTTCGCCTAGTCTCCTGCTATCAGCTCATGTTCAATGAATAAAACTGAATTCAGTATCTCCCCCTACCCATCCACTCTTCCTCCTTATCTTGGATTAATGGTGTCACCATTCTGCCACTCAATGACACCTCATAATCACCTCTGACTCCTTTCTCATCTCTAGCATCCAATGAGTTGCCTGGTACTCTTGGACTCAGTGTGGGGTGGTGTATAATGCCTTGACTTAAAGTTAAAATAACTAAGGTTCTTGTTTTGACTCTATTGGTAATCATTTGATCCCTCTGGGCCTCAGTTTTTTCCTTCTGTAAAACGGGGATAATAATCCCTTTACTCTACTTATTGCTATAAAGAAAGTGCCTCTTTTTGTATCCCCAGTAATTAGTACAGTGGCTGATACATAGTAAGTGTTTTATTAATGTTTATTGAATTGAAAGTGTTCTATGAACTATTCTTATTTATTTTCAATTCATGCCTTCCTTTCTTTTCTGTCATTTTCCTAATTCAAATCCTAATCAACTCTCAGACTATTCCTAATTGTCTCCTTTTTTCCTAGTCTTTTTTCAACTCTAATCTAAACCACTAGAGTAATCTTTTTCATTTATGATTTTACTGACCTCACTCTGCTGCTCAAAACTCCTAAGTGACAACCCACTGCCTAGAGGATAAAGATTAGGAGAAAATAGAAAAGAATAAGGGAAAATAGAAAGGCTAGCCTGGAACTCAAAACTCTCTGAGGCTTGGATGATACCTCTCTATCTGTGCAGAAATGTAAATCAGAACATAGAGTATGGATGATAGATTGGGAGAAGAGGGAGCAATAGAGAGCCTGGTGGTCATAGTGGAATAAAGAAAAGATTGTTAGGAAGAATGAGGCAAAGGGAGACATTGCAAGATAGTAGGTCATAATCTCTCAACCTTGCTTTTCCCCTATTCCTCTTAAATGTTCCATTCACTTTATCCAAGCCCATCACTTCACTGCTTTGTGTATACTCTTTGCATCTTGCCCCCCCAAAACAGCATCCCTTCTCTATTCTTTGTGAAATTCCACATACTCTTCAAGATCTCGATGAAATAATACTTTGTCAAAGAAGCCTCTTTTGATAGTTTCATTCTTCCTTCCACTCTCTGCCCTAATACTTGGCACCTGCAGCATAAAGGCTCAAGTCATTTTGAACCAACTGGCTTCCCAACTCGACTTCCTAAACTCTTATGATCTCCAACTTTACTCCATCTCAACCATATAGTGGGATGGTCATAGACTTGATTCAGTCATTGCCTAAAGTCAATCTACCGCTATGAATAAGTTCCACTTTGACCTACTACCTTGTCTCATTCTTCCTAACAATCTTTTCTTTATTCCCACTATGAGCACCAGACTCTCTATTTCTCATTCTTCTCCCAATCTATCATCCATACTCTATGTTCGGTCTTACATATTGACCATTTTAAATAATGCATTACTTGTCCCAATGCACTATTGGAAGTTTCATCTTATCAAACCCTAACCTATGGTCTCCCCCACCATCTGCCTTCTCTATTTCTTCTCTATAGCTAGAGAAAGCCACACAAGCCCCCAAAAATGGGTTCACTACATATTTGTTACCAATTTTAAATGGATCTTCATTAATCTGCACCAATCCTTTTTATTCTTCCCTAAATGATTCTCTCCTTCTCCACTTTCTCCTTCACTTGTTTCTTATCTTATCCCCCCCCTTATTTCTTCCAAGGTTTCCCCCAGATAACTCTTATTCTTTGTCTCTCGTTTATCTTCAGTCTTTCTTTATCTTCTGACTCCTTTCCCACTATCTACAAAGATCCTACATATTTGAAAAACCTTCACTCAACTCTACCATTTCTTCAAGCTATCTGCCTATCTTTTTCCTTTCACAGCCAAAGAATTTTCTACACTAATTTTCTCAAGTCCTACATTCTTTTTAAACCCTTGAGATCTGACTTTTTACTCCAACATTTGAATTAAACTGCTTTATCCAAGATATATTCAATAGTTTCCCCCACCCCCAGTTAATATCCTTCCTAACCCAACTGTTGACACCACTGTCCACCCCCTTTGGCCTGGACATCCTTTTCTCCGTTGGTTTTCATTATACTGATCTCTTTTGGTTGTCCTCAAACCTAGCTATTTCTTTTCCTGACTATTCAAGTACTCCTGTACTTCTTCCTGCTGCCCACTAAATACTGGCATTCCCCAAGATTGTTTTTCTGCCTACATTCTTTCCTTTGGTGATCTCATTAACTCCCCAAAGTTTCAATTATCATCTCTATACAGTTAAGTCCTGAAACTATATGTGTATTTTCAGGCTGTCTTGAATTCTAGTTCCATATTACCACTTGTCCCTAGACATTTCCACCTGGATGTTCTGTGGGTATATCAAACTCAACACATCCAAGAACTGAACTCATTGTATTTCTCCCCAAAGTCATCCATTCTCCAAATTCCCCCTTTTTATGGATAGCACCTCCATCCTTCCAGTCAACCAGTTTGAAACCTTAGTGTCACCCTGAACTCTTCTTTCTCTCATTCCCTATAACTAATCAATGTCTATTTTCACATTATCTCTCTCACCTGCCCTCCTCTCTTCACTCACACAGTCACCATTCTATTTCAGGTCTTTATCACCTCTCTCTCAGACTGTTTATAAGAGGCTCCTAATTGGTCTTCCTGCCTCTAATCTCTTCCTTTTCTGGTTCATCCTCCATAGAGCAACCAAATTAATGGTTCTCAGGCACAAGACTAATAACATCATTTCTTAGCTCAAAAATCTGGGTATATTTCTGTTCAACACAAGGAAGAATCTTTTAATAATCAGTTATCCTACAGTAGAATTGACTGCATTACTAACTAGGGAACTACCTGAAACTGTTCAAATAGGGGCATATGACCACTCATCGAAGATGAGATACATTTTGGGGTAGAGGTTGGGAAGAACGACCTCCATGATTCTTTCCAATTTTAAGGTTATACTAGTTAATAAATGCGGATGATGAACAGAAGAGAAAAAAATCACTATAACTAGGTTGGGGAATAAGCAATGAAAGGGAAAACTTCTCAGAACTTAGGAGCCTCTCCACAAGGCAGCCAATACAGGGCATCCAAGATACCCGATTCTGTACTAGGTCAGCTCAGAAATGACATTGATCCTACTGACTCTTAGTGTTGCTATAACTTCAAACCTAGGGCTTATGCAATAATGCTTAGAATTGAAGCAATTGAAATGGGTTGTGCAGGAACAGTTTTGGGCTCTCTGCAATGGAGAATACCATCTGTATCTAGAGAAAGATTTATGGACTTTGAACAAAGACCAAAGACTATTACCTTCAATTTAGAAAAAAAGCCATTATCTTATTATGTAATTTTGCTATTTCTTATACTTTATTTTTCTTCCTTAAGGATATGATTTCTCTCTCATCACATTCAATTGAGATCAATGCATACCATGGAAACAATGTAAAGACTAACAGAATGCCTTCTGTGGGGGGTGGGGGGGAGGGAAGCAAGAACGGGGTGGGGGACTGTAAAACTAAAAAAAAAAAAGAAATGGGTTGTGGATATGTCACTCATTCCCTTAACCACCAATAACTGAGACACACAAACTCAAAGAGGAAAAAAGGGTGAGATTCAAACTAACCTGATTAGATACAGGGTTGACACTATGCCAGAGGGCTCAGGATGAAACATGCTGCCTACCTCCTCATTTGAGCTAGAGCTCGGCACAGAGACAGACATATTTACAGCATCTGTATCCCATCAGCCAACCCCAGGGTTGTTGTGAGATTCATGCAAGATAATGTATAGAAAGGTTTCAGCAAAACTTAAAATACTTTAAAAGATTAACAAGGAGAACCTATCCTTTTTTGCTGAACTCAGCTGCCTACCACTAGATGGTGTGGTATGCTATTTAAAAAATAGTGGAATTACATTTCCCTCAAAAAATTACACTAAGGGAAGCATCTTTGTGGTTAGAAGAAGGGAAGCAGGGCTCCTTAACACCAGCACCAAGAGAAGCCAAAATGACCTGACAACAATTGGTATGTTTCCCACACTGAGAAATTTATTAACCCAGACTTTTGTTAACCATCATTCTTTCAGCCCTTAGGGAAAACTGGGAAGTGTAGGAAGCCTGTCTGATGCCCTCCCACCTCCCTATTCAGGGAAAAACTAGGCTGAGTCTGTGTGAGTTTCTTTTATCCCACAGACACTTCTTCCTCTGACTTTCCTCTAAAGAATTTTCCTTGCAGAAAAAAACCTAATGGGTTCAGAGCATGGGTTCTGGGGGCATGAACTCTGATATCAAAGATGAGGGAAGCCACTCTGCCACTGAAAGAAACCAATTGGAGAAAGTATACAGATAATTTCAGAATGGACCAGGTGTGTCTAAGGAAGGAAGGGCCTCTCTCAATTGTCCTCCAAAGCATATCTTTCTATATCATCATCAGCTTTGATCACTAAGGTGGGCAGGTAGCAACA
Organism: Macrotis lagotis; assembly: GCF_037893015.1. NCBI lineage: Eukaryota > Metazoa > Chordata > Mammalia > Peramelemorphia > Peramelidae > Macrotis > Macrotis lagotis. The sequence goes on along the minus strand of NC_133660.1, from coordinate 234,401,115 downwards.
GGGGAGGAAGGTGCTGGACACCAATGAACATCCACTTTTTTCCTAGGCTGAAAGAGAAGTCTAGATGCTTGTGATGAATTAAAACTGGTTCTGCAGCCCAGAAGGCCCTTGGCAAGGATTGGACACAAATGTGCTCCGGCCCTCTGTGGTGAGAGATACTAGAAGGAGGAGGAAGGCAGGGTTTCATCAACCTGGTCCTGGTCTCAGTTCCTGCACCTGCTTTATGAGGAAGCAGGGCTGGGCCATAAGGACTCAGTCTGCTGAATCACCTGGGGCAAGTTCCTAGGAATTCCATTCCAACAAGTACCTACCATGTGCCAGACTATGTATTAACAGAAGCTAATTGACCACCTTGAGAAAACCACAGAAAGGAAGACCTTTGTGGGGTGGGAGGTTAAAACTAGCTGATCTTTAGGGTCCCTTTGGTTCTGAAATTCTATGATGATAAACATCCAGTAAAATAAATACTGAATAAAGTAACATGATAAGTCAACATGATGGTATCAAACACGGCCCAGCAACTAGATATAAAATCAAAGGAAGTAAAATCTCAAAAGGACCTCAGATCATTTGGTCCAATCACCCCATTTTCTAGATGGGGAAAAACTGAGGCTCCAGTGGGGCTAAGGCATATGTGCAAGGTCACATAGCCAATAAATGCCAGAACCAAGATCTGATCCAGGTTCTCTATCTCCTGTCCAGTTCTCACTACTCCAAACTGTCAGTCCCCCAAATCAGTCCATCATCAGGAAACACTGTTCCCCTTAAGCCACCAGGCAGACTCATGCTTTTTCTATTTCAATAAGAAATATGACTTGAGAGAAGAACAGGTCAACAGTCTAGTAGCAATATTAAAAAAAAGAAATCTATTAAAAAACAAACACACCTAATACCTTTCCTTCTCCTTGTGTCTAATCTGCCAACAACGCAGATATCATGAGATCATCCTCCCACCTCTGGCACCTGAAGCCTCTGAGATTGACCCCTGGGCTACTGGCTGAAAGCACCAATGGACACTCATACCTGACCCTCTGGTTTGTTCCCTCTTCCAAGGAGCTCCACTGCCTCCAAAGAGGCAGAGGAGACAGGGTTTATGAATGCAAAGACTCAAGGATGCTTATTTAAAATGTTTTCATCAGGCTCTGCTGCCTCTCTGAGTTCCAATACCAGCTCGCCAGCCTCCGCACCCCAGCGGGACTTGTAGGCTGGTGTGTGAATGAACAATGACCACATTTTCTGCTTTTTCTTTCTTTACTTGTTTTTGGAAGTCCATTTGACAAAAAAAAAGAAAAAGCTGAAATGAAACCAAAAAGCTGTGCAATTACAACAATCGAGCCTGGCCCCCAAAAGGACAGCAGAAAACATTCCCCCACCCCCACCTCCCCGCCTTTGCAGGCTGTAGCATATAGTCAGACTCTGCGTGGTTGGATTACTTTTTTTCCTCTTTTTTTTTCTTTGTTACAAAAGATGGCTCCATGGGGAGTGTTTGGAGGAGAAATATATTTGAAAATGAAAATGGAAGAATGAATGGTATCAATAATATTTAAGAAGCCTGTTTGATTGGAAAGGACTGATTTAATTGGGAATTTGTATTTTATTTAACTACATTTTTATCGATATATTTTGTTTTTCCATTGCTGAAATTTCCCCCTTTAGCCTATCTTCTTTTCACTCCAGAAGTCATCCCATATAACAAAGAATATTTAATCAAGGTTCTCAAACCTAGGATCTGAGAACGTAAAAACATTTTTTATAATTTTTGTGTTAAAATAATTAGTTTTCTTTGAAATCTCATGCATTTTTACACATTAGTAAACATTATTCTGAGAGGAGGATTCACCAGACTTCCCAAGGGAGGCACCCATGTCACTCAAAAAGGTTAAGAAGTTCTGACTTAAATTGCCTGGGGAAAGGTGCTGTGGTACCGTCTCATCCATTCACAACTCAAATATAGACAGATCTATTTCCCCTCAATTTGGGGGGGGGGAACAGGGAAGGGGGAGAGAGAGAGAGAGAGAGAGAGAGAGAGACCCAGAATTCCTTGAATTTAGGAATAGCTTCTAATTAAACCAAAATGTTAGAGGTGGCACTTCTAAAACCTCAAGTGTTATATGGATTTCTGAATTAATTAAAAAGAGGCTGGCTGAAGAGACGATAAGGTTTAACGTAAATATTGAACAGGCATTTCCTTCTTTCCAGGCTGCTAATGAAAAAAAGGGACAGTATTTACTTTAAAAGATTCCAATATTTCTAGGCTATACAAAGGCAGTACCTTGAGAAGGTAGGGTGAATTGAGATATTTGCAGCCCTCAAGGCTCAGGAGGGGAATCAACCTCAGAAGTAAAATGGTTCGCTGGGGGTTGGGGGTGGGGAAACCATGGCTCAAAGCCCTGGTCTGTTACTGACCTTTTGCCGTCTCCTTTCTGTACCTTCACCCAGTTCTCCACCTGCGCCATGTTACTCCTCCTCTGGGCATGCTTTTCGGGGTTGGTTCGGGGATGGATTACCCTCTTATACCCACCAGTCCCATTCTGCTCCCCAAGACCAGAGCCCCCACCAAAGGAACTAGGCAACACGCCGTTCCTCTCCATTAGCTGAGGCTGGGCAGACTGAGCCCTGGGACCACTGGGTAAGTCCACAAAGAAGGAGTCTGCCTCAGCTGCTGGGTAGGGGGATTTGGACTTCCCCCTTTCCCGCTTCCCCTCCAGAGGGTCCCTTTGGAAGCCGTAGCGTTCCTCATCGTCTTGCTCAGGCCCATCAACGCCAAAGGCATCATTGTGGGCTCTCTGGGAGCAGTCCCTGGTATGTCCAGGGCCCATGCGACCACACTCTTGACAGGGCTCTGTATGGTTGGCTTGTGGGACAGCTTGCCGCTCTGTCCTCTCGGCATCCCTATAATGATAGCACAAAACTGGTCTCAGTGCATGCAGGGTCAGAAGGCCAGGGACTGGCCAAAACTGAGCCCAACCTCAGAGGATCCAATTGTCAGCGAAGTCTTGGTTGGACGTCCATAGATATCAGCACAATTTCTTCATTTAAAAGCTACTCTTCCAGTTGTGGCCTAATATCAGCCCCCTGGACCTGTAAATCGTCTATATTTTACATTTCTGTTATGCTGTATATATATATATTTGGACTATGTGCATCTACCTGGGTCAATCCTTGCTTCCTTATCTGTAAATTGGCAGGGGGAAGCAGATTTTTAGAAGCTGCATTCCAGGGTTGTAATAAGTTTGGCACAAATACAAGGCCAATGATTAGGAGTCATGCAGTAGCTCAATATAAGGGAGGCAATGGCATGATAATAGGAAGTTAAGTTTTGGAATCAAGAGTTGTGGCCATTTACTGCTTCTCTGACCCAGGAAAGCTGTTTAAGTTTCCTGTACCTCAGTTTCTCCTTAGGCAAAATGAAAAGGTTAGACTGGATGACCTCTAAGGTCCTAATCTAAATCTATTCTCCAATGAGTCTAAGGAACAATTTATGGATAATCAATTTTTCAACAAGCAAACGAGCTTCCTTGGAAGATAGAGAGCTCCCCAAGTTTTAAAACTGGATGACATATAGAGAGGATTCATTTTTCCGAATAGGGGTTCAACCTCTCTAACACTATGATTCAGCAATTGTGACTTTAAGAAGGAATCCTGGAAAGTCCTCATTCTCTTTAAATTACTGGCCATTTGGATTGGATAAACTTCCAAAGATTATAATCCATAGAGGATTTCTCAGACCCATCCCAGCAGTAGAAGGTTAGATTAGAAAGAAATCTTTCTTCCCAGTCTATTAACAGAAACTGTAAATGAGAATACACGGACACACCCTTCACAACCCAATAAGTGCATCATGGTATGGTAGAGAGAATATTGGCCTTGGAATCAGGAGAGATTTGAATTCAAATACCACCCCTAACATATACTGGTTGTGTAACTTTGGGCAAAGTATCAAACTTTCCCAAGACTAGTTTTTTGCACCTGTAAAATAAGGAGAATAACATGCTGTAGGGATCAAATGAGATAATATAGGCAAAGCTCTAAACAAACCTTAAAGTACTATACAAGAAGAAGGAGGAAGAGGTGGCAGGTACATGGAGGCAAAATGGAAAGACTTGAATTCAAACAGAAAACATCAAATTCAGCTACCTACTTCTGACTGTGATTCTAGTTACTCATATTTTTGTCTTCTGTAAAATGGGAAGGAGAGCGTCTACCTCCAAAGGTTTTTGAGACCATAAAATGAGATATTTGTAAAGTGCTTTGCAAACCTTTTGATTTATACCATATCAAATTTGCTGATAATAATAACAAAAGCTACTGAAAACCTTAGAAAGCTGATAATAAACTCCAAGGAGAGGAGGAGGAGGTAGAGAGGAGGTAGCTTAACCTTGGGAATTGTGGCAGGTAAATCTTCAGCTTCTAAGAGCCAGGTCAATGGGTGGGATATTCATAATTCTCAGAGCCAGGAAGAGACTTGTGTAAATAGACTGCAAGGAAAAGAAAACCAATTTTTTTTTTTGCAAGGCAATGGGGTTAAGTGACTTGCCCAATGTCACAAAGTTAGGTAATTATATTAAGTAGCTGAGGCTGCATTTGAACTCAGGTCCTCCTGAATCCAGGACTGGTGCTCTATCCACTGTGCTACCTAGCTGCCTCTATAAACACAATTCTTGTCAATTTTGAATATGTTGCGTCTTTGTTTATTTGTTTTTTTTTTAAACTAATGGGAGCCCTAAGCCAGGCAAGGCAAGTTTAATCAGCCTTTAGTATTTGAGAAAGGAGGCAGCTAAAGGGAGAGCAGGGTGTTGATTTATTCTTTTCCCTGGAGTTAAATAGAGCAGGCCCCTTGGGGCCAAGGAGGAACCTATCTGCCACCTCTTCTACTGTCTGGTTTTAAATTAACATTGGATGTCATGACAGTTCTGAAAATACACACTGACAACCCACCAGCCCACCCGCCTGCATAGGAAGGGGTAGCTTATAAAATGAGCCAGATTGCCTCTGGGTGCTAGACAACAGGCCAAAGCAATTGCTAGTTCTTTGCAATGTTGGTTTGAGTTTTATGGTTCAATAAAGTTGATGAAGAAGAACTGAAAGGGCAAAGAGGATTCATTGGCACAGACTGGGGCTGCCTCCCTGGAGTGGCTCAGACAGTCTCCCCAGTCTAGGGCACTTGTCCTTAACCCCTCTATCTATACTCATCCTTCAGGGACTAGTTCACGTCTCACCTCCTCCAGAAAACCTGGATAAGTAGTCTCCCATTTCTAGACTATTGTCTCAACCAAAGGGTTTAGCCTTTATAATACACTATTTAAAAAAGCAATCAATATTTAAGCAGCAGGTTATGCTAAACTCTGGAGATACAAAGAGGCAAAAAGAAGCCCCTGACTTATTTGAAGGGCTGTTGGATGAAATATTCTGCCCCAGAGGGTAGAAGGCAGAGTAGTGGGAAGGAATTGTTGAGAATTGGAGCTGAGGTAAATACAAAAAGTACTTAACAGTTAAAGCTAGGTGGCAGCTAGGATGGAGCTAGGATTGGGCTTGGAATCAGGGAGACTCAACTTCCTGAGTTCAAATCTAGCCACAGAGACCTGGGCAATTCACCTTAACCCTATTTACTTCAGTTTCCTCATCTTTAAAATGAGCCAGAGAAAGGAGTTACAACTTTGCCAAGAAAATCCCAAAATGGGGTCATGAAGAATAGGACTCACTAGGGGAAAAAGAAAAAAGGAGGGGCGGCTAGGTGGCGCAGTGGATAAAGCACCGGCCCTGGAGTCAGGAGTACCTGGGTTCAAATCTGGTCTCAGACACTTAATAATGACCTAGCTGTGTGGCCTTGGGCAAGCCACTTAACCCCGTTTGCCTTGCAAAAACCTAAAATAAAAGACCAAAAAGAAAAAAGGAAAAAGGAAAAAACCATGGAATGGGGCTGCCTCAAGATGACCTTGGGACTCTTCAGATGTGGGAGAAGATGGATCCCCCCTTACTGGACATCTCTAAGTCAAGGAATAATAACCATCTGTTAGCTAAGGTATAAAGGGGAACCTTGTTTAGGTATGGTCTACACTGGATGGTCTCTGAGGTCTCATCCTACTCTGAGATTCTAGGACTCAGGACTCTTCTGAATAATCGTAATGCTCGGACTTTCTGTGCTCACATTCTGCCTTGATTTCTACTTCTATCACACGAAGTCTTAGCTCAGTGCAAGTGAAGAGAACAATATCAGCTAATAAGTATAGTACCTGGGGCTTAGTGCTCAATAAATGTTTACTGATTAACTAAGGAAGAACTAGAACAAATTTGACCTCTGACAGTATAGTAGCTGTTGGGACCCTGGGCTAGTTACTTAATTATATAGCATCCCCCAAGACCACAAATCACAAAACAGTTGCTAATTCCCTCTCCTGATCAGTCAATAGGAGTAGCAACCTGTTCCTGTCTGCTGTTCTCTCAATGTTCTTGATATTAGGGAATGGGTTGGTCTTAAGGGATCCAAGAATATATCTCTTCAACCTTATTGAGTTATCCCATTCTTCAGACACAGATAATGAAATCCTAAACAATTAGGTCAAAGACCCCAAACTCCACTGAGCCTCATTCAGTCCTTCCCCTAAGTGCCTCAGACTCTCCATGGGTCTCAAGGTTTCTATTCCTCCTTCAATCCAAACTGGGACCTCAGGAGGGAGAAGAAGCAGAGCTGCATCTGTGCCAAACCTAGAACTGGTTTTCCAAAAATAAATTCCACATCCCAGCTTGTTTATTTGTCACCTTACTCTTTTGTCAAAACTGAGCAGCAGATGGGGGCCAGGCAAAAATAAATACAATTCCCACTAAATGAGATTTCCAGGCATTTGGGGGATAACCGAACAAGCTGAATGTAGTGAGACTTGGAGTTTGGATCCCATTCAGAAGAATGAGCTTTTCCCTTTGGCTGGATGATGTTGCTGACCTTTATACTAAGAGATATTAATTTCTGTACTAACCCAGTCCCTCTGCGGGGCATTCTACTCTTCAGCATTTCTAACTTTCACTTGTCCTAGCTTGCAAACTGATCATAGATTTAGAACTTGAAGGGGTTGTGGAGAACAGGAAATCCAACCCTCTCATTTTCTTGATGAGGAAACTGAGGCTCCAAGAGGTTATGATTCAAAAAAATCAGAACCCTTAGAAGTGCCTGAGGAAGGATCTGAACCCTTTACTAAAGGAGTAAATCCCAAAAGGGCAGGGATTACATCTAATTTATATTCATAGTTCCACCCTCTCCTCATCTTCATCTCCCCTCTACCCCAAAGTCCTGTGGAGCAATGAGTTCTAAAATATAGTAGGTGCTTAATTAAGGTTGTGAAGACAATCCCAATGACTCCCTAAAAGGTCCATTTTACTTTGGGATAAAAGGTCCATTTTTAGCAAGTTTTTCCTTAAATTAAGCTGAAATCTCACACCACCACCACCACCACCACCACCACCACCACCACCACCACCACCACCACCACCGTCATCATCATCATCTCTAGCATTTATACAGCTATATAAATGTGCTTAGTTCAGAGTCTGGTGATATAGTACACTTGATTCCTTCTTTCTTTTTTTTTCTTACTCTTAGAGAGTTTGAAGATTTGCAAAATACCTTACATGTCCTCTCATTTCATCCTCACAACCACCATGGGAGGTAGGTACTATAATGTTATTAGCTCCATTTTACAGATGAGGAAAATGAACCTGAATGTGGCTAAGTGACTTGCCCAGGGTCACAGGATGTTGGAGACAAAATTTGAACTCAAGTCTTCCTGACTCCAGGTCCAGCACTTTAAACACTACATCACCTAGTAGCTGAAGCTTCTCTTCTGGGGGATGATCCTCCAAATGCTTGAAGACAGGGGTCATTTTCCCCCAAGTTTTTTTTTCCAGGCTAAACAGCCTAAAGCACAATCTCCCCAACACAATAGTCATTGTCTTTTGCAATAACTTCAGTTGGCCACAGTCCTTCCTAAAACTATCATCCAGAACAGAAAATAATACTCCAGAGGCCATCTGACCAAGGCAGAGGATGCCAAGACTATGATCATTTTCATCTTTCTAATAATGTAGCCTCGGATGACATAAGTTTTATTGGCCACCATGTCATAAAATTGACCCATCTGTGGTTAACAAAGGCCATAGTCCTTATAAAAATTAAATAATGTCTAGGCACACCTACATCATTTCTGTATTTGTGTAGCTGATTTTTAAGCCCAACTGTAATATTTTACATTTGTTGATATTAAATTTTATCTTATTAGAATTAAGAGAATCATTAGTGGAAAAAGAGAGCTGGTCACAGAGTCAGAAAGACTGACATTCAAGTGTATGCTAGCTATGTGATTCTGAGTCATTTCTTTAACCTCTATCTCAGTTTAATCAACTGTAAAATGGTAGGTACTATTAAAATAATTAAATATAATTTAATAGTTAATAAATTTGATAATTTAATAAAAATAATAGTCATGGGCTGTTGTGGGGGTCAAAAGAGACAATATTTGTAAAACACCTAACATAGTGATGGTCCATAATTGGTGCTTCAGAAATGCTAGTTTCCTTTCCTTCCCCATTTTTCTTTTCCTTCCCCTCATTCCTGATTCTGCTATCTCGGAACCAAAGGAGTCTGTCTAACTCATCTTCCACATGAGAGTCCTTCAAATCCTCAAAGGTGGACCATTCCTCTATCTTAAGATCATGAAAACTCTTTAAGATTGTACCATGGGTTAACCAAAAGTAGGAACCTGGGATGTTTAAATGGAGAGAAGAATAACTATGGGAACCATTTTCACTATGTTCAAGCACAGAGGGAGTTAATTATCTGAAGGATAGTTATGGATCCAGTCATAGATGATTAAAAGATGAAAGGCACTTAGAAGTCATTCAGGAGGGAAAAGAACAAATATTCATTAAATGCCCACCATCACTTTTCAGTTGTATCTGATTCTTCATGATCCTATTTGGGATTTTTTTGGTAAAGATAGAGGAATGGTTTACCATTTCCTTTTCCAGTTTTTTTTAACAAATGAAGCAAACAGGATTAAGTGACTTATAAGTTAGTAAAGTGTCTGAAACCAGATTTGAACTCACAAAGATGATTGTTCCTGACTTCACACTTGTCACTCTATCTGCTGGGTTGCCTAGGATATCTGATTTAATTCAACATTCTTATTTTACAGTAGAACAAACTAAAACCCAAAGTCACATGGAAAAGAGATTAAATTTGTTCTCCTCAGTCTCAGAGAGCAGAAGAACTAGGAGTAATGGAAACTACAGAAAGACAGATTTAGATTTGATATAAGGAATCTAGAAATGATAAAATGGGGGATGGGCTACCTCAGGTGGTACAAGGTTTCCCTAACCTGAAGATTTTTGCTCAAAGACTGAATAAAAGCAATATAGATGTGTTGGACCAGAGGACTTCCAAGGGCCATTCTAGCTTTCAGTTTGTAGCTCCATCTCTGACCATTATATCATTTGTAACTTCCTGTGATCATGGTCCTGAGGAAGGACATCAGTGGTGTAAGGGTGGCTGTAGCTCAAAGGGGTGAACCATCAGCAGGGATGACACTCAGAAAAATGATGAAGTAGCTCCATTTCACATCATTTTTTCACATCACTTTTGCTCATCTCTCATATCTCTTGCCTAGTGCATTCAAGTTGCCCTGACCTCCCTCTCTCATCAAAGGGAAAACTGATCTGTCAGTTTGCAGGATACAATAGGAAAATCATTGAACTTGAAGAACGGAAAGCCGGATTTCAATTCAACAAGAAATGTTTATTATCTCCAAATATGGAGAAGACAGTTTGCTAATATAGTAAGGTGCTCTAAGGTTTGCAAAGTGTAACAATATTAACTGATTTGGTCCTCACAACAACCCTATGAAGAAGAAGCAATTATTTCATCTGTTTTACAAATAACTTTTTTCTACTTACTACCACTCTTTGGGGCTGACCATTTATCCAGTTCTGAATCCCCCATTTTACAATCTATCATTTGGTCCACAAGGTCAGCCTAGGGAGGGAGCAGGACCTGTGTTATATAAAGGAACTCAAATAATGGACCTACACACCTGCCTTTCCAGAATCACAGAACTGAAAATTGGAAGGACCTCTGAGGCCATCCCTCCCATCCAGCCCATTCATCAAAAGAATCCCCTTTATCTATAGCAAACTCAACAGGTGATGAGGAAACTGCAGCTGAGAATCATCTGCCCAAGGTCACAGAGCTAGTGACTGCCTGAGGCAGGATGGGAATATGGTTCTTCCTGATTCTTAGTCTACCTTTCTATCTTCTATTTCTTTCTTTTTTTTTTTTTTAGGTTTTTGCAAGGCGATGGGGTTAAGTGGCTTGCCCAAGGCCACACAGCTAGGTAATTATTGAGTGTCTGAGGTTGGATTTGAACTCAGGTATTCCTGACTCCAGGGCCTCCTGACTCCAGGGCTGGTGCTCTATGCACTGCACCACCCAGCCACTCTTCTATCTCTATTTCAACTGGCCCTCTAGATGTTCTGGACCAAGGGATGAGTTAAAAACCTAAAGGCATCTTCACCTATAAGCATTAGAAGGTTTACAAAGCACATCACAAATATTTTCTCACTTTATTCTCACAATCATGCTAAGAGGTAGATGCTGTTTATTATTATTATTATTATTATTATTAATTATTATTCCCATTTTACAGTTAAGGAAACTGAGGCAAAACAGGCAGGAGATAAAAAATCCAGCTCTCCCTACCTCATATGTGAAAATCATAGGTTATAGCAGCTGTGAGTTTCTAGAGAGCAGGGACTGTTGTTTGTTTGTTTTTTATTTGTTTCTCTGGATCCCAAACTCTCAGCAGTGTCTGATGCAAAGCAGGTTCTTAATAAATGCTAATTTACCAACAATAAATGTGCTTTGTAACTGAGGAAGTACAAATTTCAAAGGTTTTTTTTATAATTACATTAAGATTTTAGGAACTTGATGCTTTAATGTCTGGGGCAGTGAGAATTGAGGGTGGAAGGAGAAGGGAAGGGAATAAGGATTTATAGAAAGGCTACTACGTGCTGGTGCTCTGCTAAGCCCTTGTACGAATATTATCTCATTTGATCTTTACACCAACCCTAGGAGGAAGGAGCTGTTATTATCCTCATTTTACAGTTCGGGAAACTGAGGCAATCAGAGGTTAAGTGACTTGTCTAGGGTTACAGAGATAATGAATCCTTGAGGTAAGATTTGAACTCAGGTCCTCCTGATTCCAGGCCTGGCACACTAGCCACTGTGCTATCCATTGTCTGCTGGGAGGATTTTTAGTTATAAAAAGGAATTAAGGGAAAGAAAGAGGAAGGCTGACCATGAATGAATGAGGGATGGGACTGAAATCCTGTTTCAGGAAAGGGGACTATTTGGGTGCCAGAGAGGCAGAGACCTATCCAGCCCCCACATAAAGTTTGACCCAAGAGGGGTCGCATCTAAGCACTGACCGCTTCAGCGTTGCCCGAGACTGCAGCTGGGCAGCCTGGTTCATGGCTCGCATCCAGCCGTTCATGTCTTCCACAGTGTCGGCGCTGAAATAGTAAGTCCTCATTCCAGGGTGATCCGCTGGAAACTCAAAGCCAGAGCTGTGGTAGATGTGGGCACGCATGCCATTGTGGACAGCCTGCAAAAAGATAGGGGAGCGAGATCTATGTTAGAGGGAGGAACAGCCAGGGGAATGCATAACCTAGGGGAAGGAAGGAAGGAAGGAAGGAAGGAAGGAAGGAAGGAAGGAAGGAAGGAAGGAAGGAAGGAGGAGAGAAAAGAAAGGAGAAAGAAAAAGAAGAAAAGGAGAAGGGGAGGAAGGGAAAGATGGAAAAAAGAGAAAGGAAGAGAAAGAGATAGGAAGGAAGGAAGAGGGGAGAAGAGAGAAAGAGAAAGAAGAAAGGAGAAAGGAAAGAGAGAGAGAGAGAGAGAGAGAGAGAGAGAGAGAGAGAGAGAGAGAGAGAGAGAGAACGAAGAAGGGGAGGGAGGGAAAGAGAGGGAAAGAAGGGAGAGAGATGGAGAAAGAAAGAAAACAATGAAAAAGAAAGAAAGAGAGAAAATGGAATGATCAAAGAGAGGGAGGAAGAGAAGCAGAAAAGGCAGAAAAAGAAAGTAAAAAAAAAGCCTGCCCATCCCCTGAGTTCAGGAGCACAGCACCCCTAACACCTCCTGTATTTCCATAGCCCTGAATTACTAGAGGCCCCTCTCAGCACATAAACCCAGTGACAGACATTTGTTTCCTTCTAAGAATCTCACAGTCTGTTATGTCTGTTTGTATTACCTCTTTCCAGACAACTCATCGAGGGTCCTGCAGATGAAGTTTATGTGAGAACCAGATTTTTCCGCCCTCTCCCCTCAGACAGCAAACCCACTTGGGACTTGCCGATTCCGGGCTCTGCTGGAGCACATTCCACTCCCTGTTTGGTTCCCATTAAACTGAGGCCCAGAAATCTGCTGCGCTGAAAGAAGGCTTGAAGCTGACATCATGGCAGATGGCTGACATTTAAAAAGGGCTTTAAGGTTTGCAAAGCACTTTATATATATTATCTCAAATAATAAAAATAACAGCTAACATTTATGTAGCGCTTACCATGCTCTAGACACTTAGTTTTCTCATTTGGTCCTCCCCAACTCTGCATGGTACAGTTTACAGTCGAGGAAACTGAGGCAGAAAGGTTAAAGAATTTGTCCAAAGTCATGGAGCTAGGCATTATCTGGGGACCCATCTGAACTGGGGTCTTCCTGACTTCCATTGCCTTACAGCTAACAATGTCTAGCTGTTCAAATTTGGAGCCATGGCCAGAAGCAAAGCACTTTGTCTACTTCCAAGGAAGGGAGTGGCAAAAATCTTTCTAGGGATGGGCTGCTAGTTCTGGACAACAGGTCAACTCAATCGATAACCCAACAGGTATTTAAGCAGCCACTTCATGATAGGTCCTGGGTTAGGCATTGGAGACAGAAAACTTCACGTTACTCTAGGTTCTCAGTTTCCTGAAGAAAGAAACAGAGACTTTAAGTGGCCAAGAAAGGGATGGGCTGAGGGCACAGCTTGCCCATTCTTCAGTTAGCCAGTCCCTGGCCAAAGGGGTCAGTGAGTCCTGAAAACAACCCCACATGAGTACACTGTGCCCCAAGAACTCTGGAGTGTAATATGCAGAACGTCTTGTGTGGGCTGTCCCTTCCAACTTGGCCCAAAGAGGGTATAGACATATAGCACCCTCAACAAGGATGGCAATGCCAGTAGATGTAAGCTCATGAATTAATGACTGGATGGCAACCCCACTGTCCCCAGAGCTGGAACAGCAGACAGACAATGAAGCTGCCTTGTTCCTCCCAGGGGACTGAAGGACAGGGGCCTGTTATTCCTTTTTTATTTATTTTTAGCATTTCTATGGCTTGTTTATTTATTTACTTTTTTGGTTTATTTATTTTATATTATTACAATGATCTTGTCATAAGAGTAAACATAACCCCCCCCCCCAAGAAGATGAGAAACCTCAAGAATAGTGAGAAAAAAAATGTACTTCAGTCTGTATTCAGATTCCAATGACTGTCTCTGGGGTGGGCCTGTTATTCTTAACAATAACAAGGAGAGTGTTGGGAGTCACAGCAATAAGACACATGGCTAAGAGATTTCTAGGAGAGAATTTCATTGACTGGCCCACAATAATAATAATAATAATCAATTCACTCTTAGAGCTTAAAGGTTTCCAAACTCTCCCCTGACAATAGCCCTGTGAACCAGAGGTCAAGTTTAATCATCCCCTCTTCTCTTTCAGAGAAGTTAAACACGACTCATCTAATATCAGATACCTAGTAAAGGGCAGAGTCTATCATAATCATGAGATGTCAGAGTTAGTGGGGACCTTGGACAGCGTCTCCAAGAAGGGCTTCTTAGCATTTTCAATGTCATTGGACTCTTTTAGTTACCTGATAAAGCCTATGAAACAATATTTGTTGCCTATGTTCATAACAAAAAGAAAGGCTCAATTTCAGTGGGAGATTAGTGAAAATGAGTTTTCCCATCTAATTTCAGAGAATCCTTGAAATCTAGCCACAAATCCTGAGAGGTCCTGGGGACCCAGGTTAAGAATCCCCTGATCTAGACCAAGGCCAACATTTTATAGATATGAGAACTTGAACTCAAGGACATTACAAATGGCATAGGTGTTCAAATGATAGAGCGCTGATTTTGGAGCCAGGAAGACCTGAGTTCAAATCTAAGCTCAGATATTTATGAGTTGGTGGAATCCTGAGCAATTTACTTAACCTCTGATTACCTCAGTTTCTTCAACTGTAAAATGAGAGTAATAACAGCATCTACCTCCCAGGCTTGTTATAGGATCAAGTGAAATAATATTTGTAAAGTATTTAGCAGAGTTCCTGGAACACAGTAGGAGTTAAATAAATATGTATTCTTTCTTTTTCTCCCTCCTTTCCTTCTTTCCTCCCTCTTTCCTTTCTTTCCTTCCTCCATTCCTCCTTTTCTACCTTCTTTCCTTTCTTCCTCCCTCCTTTCCTTCTTTTCATCCTTTCTTCCTCCCTCCTTCCTATCTTCTTTCCTTTCATCCTCTCTTTCCACTACATCATGAATACAAAGAACATTAGCAGCCGCATCAGCTCTTTTGGGACAGGAAGCACACCTCCTTATCCTATAGTCAGACACCCACACAGGGCTTGCTAGACTCCACCAAGATCTCAGACACACCCTCTCCACCTCCAGAACGTGTGTTTTGCAACAGAAATATCATAACCTGTTTCTGAAGGTTTACTATGGGATATTTTTATGGTTACTTTTATCTTCCTCTCTCTCTATGCTGGAATGGCCATTCTTCCTTTGTTCTGCCTATTAGATTTCTACCTTTCATTTAAAGCCCAGCTCAAACATCACCTCTTCCAGCAAGCCTCCCTGATTTGTCCCATCTCAGACTTCACATTGGTTCTCTCTAAATACACTTAGCATGTAATTTTACATAGAATAGTCATTTGTGTCTTATACCCAAGATTGATAGTGGGGAGCTCTAATCCCCATTGCATCAATGGTCACTGGGTGGTATCAATTTCTTGGAGGGGGAAGATTCACTTTTGCATTGTGGAGGTCTCTAGCATAACTGATAAGATACTCTTTTTAATAGAATGTCTAATATCCAGCTCCTCCTTTCCACCCTGAGCTTCTCCCTCTCCCCTTCCCCATCTTGAATTGAGGGACACTCCCTTGATGGACAAAGCTAGAAAATAGCTTTTCGGATTCTGCCTTCTGATGGAGAAATGGTTTAAGAATTCCTATCCAAAACTCCATTGGGTGGGGGGGGGGGGGAGGACTGGCTTTCTAACTAGGTCTCCCAAGCATGCCTGCATAATCAGCAAGCTTAAATATTAATAAACATGGATGCTAACCTAATTCTGTTTTGTTCTTCCTTGAGACCAAACTCTGGAGTTTAATACATGTTTAATTTAATACTTTTTTTTAAGCCAAACTCACAGAGGTCAACAGTAACAAGATTCATAAGGATAAGGGACCATTTCTTTATTTTACATTTTATATATCTCCTCCCTAATATCCAGCACAGTATTCCAATTAAGTACAAAGGTTCTTAATAAAATGTTAGCTGATGATTAATTCAGAAAGATAGGACTGCTGTCATCAGACTGCAGAGAACAAAGCTCTAAAGTCAAAAGTGCCAAGATATCCTTTCAATACCTAAAAAACTAAGGGTTCAGTGAATACTCTTGGTTGAGTTTTTCTAAGAAAAGCTAACAGAGGGAAGGAGTGAGGGACAGTGGAAAAGGGCAGGAAGACAATACAATGAGACTTTCCTAGAATATATTTTTCACACCTTTTGATGAAGTGTTAGCATATGGTATATAGAATCTTGGGGAATTACTTTGGAATGCTCAGGGTGTTATAAAAAAGGTGGTTGAACTTAATTGAATTGCTGAAATCTGTCCATAGATATTTGCTCTCTGAGGGAATCAGGAGGAAGGTTTTCTGGCTCATAAGAGGCCTGCATTTCTTGAAGAGAACTGTCCCAAACCAATATGATTCAAATCAAAAAACAATTTATTAAGAGCCAATTGTGCGCCCACCTAGTGCTAGATGTTAAAGATACAAAGAGAAGACCATGCCCTGCCCTCAGAGTTTATGTAGTTGCCTTTATACCAGACCAAGGAGGAAAGCTCCCTGAGGAAAGGCAAGGTGTTTCCTCTTTCACTTCCTTCCTAGAGGGGGAAGACTGGGGGCAGGGGGAGAGGAGGAAGGGTTTTACAATAACCGAGGAGACAAATTATAGGAAACCAAAAAGATAGAACTGAGTTTTAAGCAACCCAATAGAGAGAGAGAGGTTCTAAAGCACCAATTCCTCAGGTTCAAAATCCTGGCTCTGCTACTCATTTCTGCAAATAGCAGGAATTTGGCTGTCATTTCTAGAAGTTGGATTACTCCTTTATAAATGGAAAGGGTGGTATTAGGTGATGTCTAAAGTTTCTTTTAATTTTAAAGCCTAACTGTGTTCCATCTGTAAAACAAAAGGTCTAGATTAGATGGCCTCAGAGGTCCCTATCACTGTAAATCAATGATCCTATGTTGGGGAGAAGAGGCCCAGGTGTCCACTTCCATACTTTCAAGGTAATACTGGGCAGGAGAGAATATTAACAATTGGGGTAGTCAGGGAAAGCTTCCCAGAAGAGGTGGAAGATTAGGAAGCTGAGAATGAGGAAGGATTTATTTCAAGTCTGGGAGGCAACTTGTAGGAGTATATGCAGGTAGGAGGTAGAAAGGAATGTAGAGAGTATGAAAGAAAATCATGTAAAATAAGACTGGAAATGTAAGTGGGTGCCAGACTGTGAGAGCCCTAAATGCCAAGCTGAGGAGGCTGTATTTTTATCTTAGAGGCAGCAGAGATTTTCGAGCAGAGGAGTAAAATGATCAGACCTGTGTATTTATGCATATACAGGTGATAGATAGTGGTGGGGGGATAGACAGGTGGGGATGAGACCACAGGGAAGACACTTGGGGGTCTGTTGACAAGAGGTGATGAGGGACAGCACTAGAGGAAAATGGATACCTGAGGGGACAGGAAGACAGAAACAAGACTCAGCAGTCACTTGCATATGTGGGAGGAGGGAGAAAATCCAAGATATCAATGAAGATGCAAACCTGGAAGTGGGAGAATGGCAGCACTCTCAACAGAAAGCTGGGGAAGAGTTAATTTTAGGGGAAAAGTTGATGAATTCAGAGTGTGGGATCCCAATAAACCAGTGAAGTAGAAATGACCAATAGACAGCTGATGATGTGGACTGGAATGGAGAGAAAAAAATATAAAGATTTTTGCAATCATCTGTTAAGAGATGGTCTTTAAATATGGGTGAGCTGCTGAGATGACTGAGGAAGAAGGTATATAGAGAAAAAAGGTCCCAAGGCAGAACTTCCAAGGATACCCCCATGCTTAGGGGACAGGAGATAAATGGTGAACCAGTAAAAGAAATGGAAAAGGACTATAGAAGAAAAATCAGGGGGAGTGGGAGAAGGAGAGAGAAAAAGGAGAGGGGGAGAAAAAGGAGAGGGGGAAGACTGGGGGCAGGGGGAGAGGAGGAAGGGTTTTACAATAACCGAGGAGACAAATTATAGGAAACCAAAAAGATAGAACTGAGTTTTAAGCAACCCAATAGAGAGAGAGAGGTTCTAAAGCACCAATTCCTCAGGTTCAAAATCCTGGCTCTGCTACTCATTTCTGCAAATAGCAGGAATTTGGCTGTCATTTCTAGAAGTTGGATTACTCCTTTATAAATGGAAAGGGTGGTATTAGGTGATGTCTAAAGTTTCTTTTAATTTTAAAGCCTAACTGTGTTCCAATCAGTACCACTCTTTTCAAATAGAATATAGGAAAATGGAACATGGTCCAAACATATATTCATGGGTTGGGAAAGATTGCAGATGAGAGTAGGGGAAATCTCTCCTTCCAGATGATAGGGACAGACCACTCATTCTGGTGTATGTGTGAATGGGAGGCAAAGGAGGACCACAAAAAATGGTTACTCTGTAATTTGAGATGGGGCAGTAACCCCAACAAACAATGAAGAATGAAAGAGACCCTAAGCCAGGTCCTCAGCTCTAGGACCCCAAGTAAGGAATACTTCCAGGTCTATCCCACAGAAAAAAAGAAACTGGAAAGAAAAGCAGTCTGGTTTTGTGATAAGAACAAATTAGTTTCATTCCAATCCTAAAATCAATGTAAATTGTAATGTAATTAAAAGTCTTTTGTGGACAAAGGAAATAACTAACACCCATAGGACTCCAAGTAAAAGATGACAGGAAACTGAATTTTGTTCAATGGCCATACTTTCCACATCCATCCATTATTCATATGTACCATAAAATTAGGTGATGAGACAGGATCTGTACCCCAAACCCCACCTTCTGTGACACATTTATCTGGATAGCTATTGGAGGGGGAGGTTCCAAATAGAGATATTCTAAAGAGATAGTCCCCAAGGAGATCTCCTTGAGAAGCAATTACAACTGTCTATAAATGGTCCCAGAGTCCCCAGCTCTGAATCCCTAGGGCTAGCATGATCAGAAGCCATGAAACTCTTCTTCTCCAGCGTCAGTGATTGTGACAAATGAATAGGAGCCTGGGATCTACCAAGCTTAGATCCAAGTTTTATGGGGAGCCCCTGGCTTATAAGCAGCAGGACAGAGATCCTAGAAAACCTAGGGTCTAAGTTCTTCCAAAATGGAAGCTTCAAAGGCATTTTACTTCACACACTATCGTGAGACCCAGAATTACTTGATTGAATTAACTTTCAAAACTATTTTAGTTAACATTCAAAAATATAATCCAAAGAAACAAATCTCTCCATTTATACCTTAAAAGAATACTTGCGGTTTATTCGGTCTTCGGGCCCAACAGGAGAGATCACATACCCGGGCAGTGGGATGCTCCCTAGGACAGCCTCTTCTCGACTGTCTTTGAACAGAAGAAGAAAAAAAATATCAGGATGATCCATGGATTTTCACCAAAAGGAGGAGAAAAGCACAAAGTCAAAAAATATACATTAGGAATATATTTTATATAAAATCTTGTCCTAGATATTAGAATATAAATATGAAAAACAACATACTCTCTGACCTCAGGGATTGGAACCTGAGAATCTCAAAGCTCCAAGAGACCTCAAAGGGGATCTAATCCTAATCATAAAATAGAGGGAGTCTCCTTTTGAGCATTTCCAGCCAATGGTAATCAAGCCTTGCCTTGTCCTGAAAACATGCACTGTGCTTGTGTGGAGATATGCAAGGTAGCTAGGATGGGGTAGGGGACAGAGAAAGAGCCAGACATGGTGCTCTAGAAAAATCAAGGCAGCTGGGATTATCTTCAGCTGGGGGGGGGGGGGGGGGAGGAAAGGAAAAGGGGGATAAAGAAGAAAGGGGAAGGCACATAGAGGTAAGGTGGAGGTGGCACTTGGGCTGATCCCCAAATAGAGGAACAAGTTTCAACAGGTGGAGATAAGAAGACACAAAAGATGAACGTTCTGTTTCAGAGAATAGAGCCAAACAACAGATTACAAAATGAACTGATTAACAATAACAATAAATAGCTGATACTAGAGAGAATGCCATCATGAATAGGGAGCTGACGTCAAGAGCAAGTGAATTTGGGTTCAAATCCTCCTTCTGATATCTACTGTTTGTGTGATCCTGGACAAGTCACTTAAGTTTGGAGTTTACTGGGAAATTCTGTAAGACTACAAGTTGGCATTTCAAAATCCCTTTTTACTTCTAGAATCTTCTTTTATCTTAGTTCCTTCCCTGTCCACTCGAATTCAGAGACATCAACCTCCTTGCTATTGTTCATAGAAGACAATCTATCTCTGGTGATCCTCAATGTCTAGCACTCTCTCTCTTCTCATTTTTGCTTCCTGGCTTCCCTGTATTCCAATAAATCTCAGCTGAAGTCCTACTTTCTGCATGAAGTCTTTCTCATTCTCCCTTAATATCAGGACCTTCCCTCTGGTGAATATCTCCAAATTATCTCCAGATTGCATCTGGTCTGTACATGATTGCTTGCATGTCATCCAATATCCATCTTCCCCTTTTTGTACTTTGGATCTCCTTGGGAGCAGGCACAGTCATATCTGGTTTTTTGAATCTCCAGGACTTCAAACAGTGCCTGGTCAATAGTAGGTGCTTAATAAATGCTTATCAATTGACATTGCAGAAAAGTTGATTAGCACAGGGGAGGCAATATGGTGCAATGGGAGAGCATAGAGTTGGGCATTTCAGGGACTCTACTTCTGATGCTCTCTACCTGAGTGAGCTTGGGCAAATAATTTCGCTTCTCTGAGCTTTGGTTTCTACTTCTGTAAAATGAGATGGTTGAACTAAGTAACCTTTAAGGTCCCTTTTAGTTCTAAATTCTACAACCTCATGGTACACATATTCCCCTCATGGACCTGGTCTGCAAAGTTGCTGGCACCACACTTACTCCAATCAGTCAGCACCTCCACCATCTGTGGAAAGTTACTTCAATTCTCTAGACTTTAGTTCCTCATCGATAAAATGAGGGATTAAGATTTAATGGTCTTGGGGGAAAGCTAGGTAACGCAGTGGTAGAGCACCAGCCCTGGAGTCAAGAGGACCAGAGTTCAAATCTGATCTCAGACACTTAATAATTACCTAGCTGGATGATCTTGGGCAAGTCACCTAACCCCACTGCCTTGCAAAAACAAAACCAAAAAGACTTAATGACCTCTATAGCCCAGTCCAGTTCTATATTTAAGATCCAAAACCTTGGTAGAAGGATTTCCTCACTTCCCTACACCAATGAAATAATTTTTAAATTGTTTTCAGTCATGTCCAACTCTTCATGACCCTTATGGAGTTTTCTTGGGAAAAGATACCAGAGTGGTTTGTCATTTCCTTCTCCAAACTGAGGCAAACAAAGTGACTTGCCCAGGGTCACATAGCTAGTAAGTGACTCCAGGTCTGGCACTCTCTCCATTGAGCCACTTAACAGCCCCAGTCAAATCACAGGTCTAGTTAAAACAACAACAACAAAAAGCCTGACAGGTCTTCAAAGCATTTCACATTTCCTTTCATTTGATGCTGATAACAACTTTGTGAGAAAGCTGCACCAGCTATTATTTTTTCCATTTTACAGATTGGTAAACCAAGGCACGGAGCTATGAATGACTTTGCCATAATCACACAGCAAGTCCTTATTAGGGTCAGTATTTGACTTCAAAAGCCATATTCTTTCCGGCATATCAATCTTGCCTCTGAACAGTAACATTTAATAAGTGGCAACACCAGGCAGGTCTCTGGCAATAGGCATGAGGGGAGACATTAGGTAAAGCTATTAGATAAGGCAGGTCCTTACCCTCATGGAGTTCCCATTCTACTAGAGAGATGAGATGCTTCAGATAAGACTATAACACATAAGGTAACTGGAGGGGTACAGAATTAAGTATTAAGTGAGGTTGGAGGGGGAAAGGCCAATACAGATCAGGGAAGCCTCATGAATGGACAGTCTAGTAGCTGACTATTAGACAAGAAGTTAGTTGAATTAAGCTTTAAACGATGAATGGGATCAAAGGGGCCTACATTTGAAGGTGGATAGGACCCTTCATCTAGGAATGCCCAGGAGAAGAGATAGAAACATATTTCTCCTAGATGATAAGCTCCATAAGGGCAGATGCTGTCTTAGTTCTCTGCCTAACACAGTGCTCTACAGCCATGTGCTCAGTATATAATTAAGGGCACTGAATTCTTTGATTCATCTCCTCTTTCCAATTTGCCTGAAAAGTTCCCACACCACTTCTGTGTCCACAAAGGGAAGGGATTGGGGAAGTCGATGGGATGTGTTAACAACCTATACATGAATTCAATTCAAAATAATTCAGGTGCTTTCCATAGAAGGGATTGCCTCTCTTTCCGCTCTTTGCTCCCTCTAAGATCTAGTCAAGCTAGACTTCTCCCATTTTCAGCTTGCCATCTCCCATATACCTATGCTTTTGTTCACCCCATCCTCCCTGCCTCGGATAGGCTCCTCCTTTCCCCTCCTCAACTAGTTGGTTAAAGTTCTTCCCTTCAGTCAAAAAACCATCCCAGAAGCTGCTTCCTCCAGAAAGTCTTCCTTGACTCTCTGGCCCACCCAGGAAGGGTCAACTCTTCTGCCTCTCATTTCATGGTGGTTTAAATTTGCACTCTCTCTCCTATAAAAATCATTTACGAGCCTGTCCTTGCCAAGCTGGTTTATAAATTCCTTGACAGCAGGACCTGGGTCATCTCTTTCTTATGAAGTAGGTGCTTCATAACAATTTGTGCTGAACTAAATGGTTAGGGCTCCAAGAGTCAGGAACGGAGAGCGAACCCTTCCAGGGGATGTGGTTTCAGAGACCTGCAGTCAGCTAAATGTAGGAACAAGATAAGAACAGAAACTAAGATCCCCCAGAACAATCTAATTTTATCAGACTTGGAGACGTTTAGGTGAGTCAGCAGTACTGGGCACCTTGATGACACTGGAATACCGACTAAAAAGATGGGGCTTCACACCCATTTCTTTCTCTGCCAGTGAGAATGTCTGCTCACCTTTATAGTAGAACAAACAGAAATCGGAAAGCACAAACCATCTTCTCTTCCATAATCGCATGCCAGAGCTGTCCTACAAAGTAGAACAAGCCAATTCAGAGGGACCCTTGCGTACAGCCCGCCCCACCCTACCACTGTTGTACTATTTGAATTGAGTAGGTAAATGAAGCCTCACTGTAGTCTTTGTAATAAATATAATACTAACACATTTCTATGGGACTTGAGTTTATAAAGTGTCCTCTCAATCCCTGGCAGGATTGGGGAATGATTAATATATCATACCCATCTGATAGATGAAGAAACTGAGGTTCAGATGGGTTGACCAGCTCCTCCAAGGGAATGTTGCTTAATGCTCTAGATAAATGCAAGATTATGCAGAGATATGTTCCTGACCAAAGCCAACAGGGTTTTCCTGTAGTGGGTGGGGGTTTGTGTGAATCTATCACTTGGTGGCCCCTTTCATCACTGATAGCATATGTCTCTCTGAAGAAAGCTATGAGGGTCCTCAGGAAATGTTTTAAAATAATATGTCTGTTACATGGCCATCTCACAACAGAAACAATTTCTGAAATTTTTTTTACTTTTTCTGGGGAAAGATTTCTCATCCCTGGCACCCCTTCTCATTGTCTGAAGTCCTTACCTGCTTGTGTAACCAGCCTCTCACCACCACAGGGACATTGGGGTTCCTTCTGATAGCCTGGTCCCTTTTTCCAAAGCTATGAATTTTGTTAGACTTGATTACCTGAGGGAGAAAAAAAATTCTCAAAATTTTAACTACAACATTATGATGGATTTAGGTTTGATTCAAGAAAGAATGTCCCAAAAGCTGTAGTCCTCCTCACTCTTTTTTTTTTTAACAACAGTGGTATCAGGGACCACCTTTTGAACCAAAAGCATAGAAGACAGGACAGTGACTTCCAAGTGCTAGAAATGTATGGTCATAGTATGAATGTAAACCAAAGAATGCTATTTTCACTCAAATTTTTTTTTTGCTTTTTCTTGTTTGTGACCTTCCCTTTTGTTCTGATTCTTCTTTGATAACATGACTAATAAGAAGATATTGATTAGACACATACAACCTATATCAGATTGGTTGGGGAGGGTTGAAGGAGAAAAATTTAGAACTCAAAATCTTATAAAAAACGAATATTGAAAAAAGAAAAGAAAATCCAAAATTAAAAAAAAAAGGGATTGGACTTGATGTCTTAAGGGATCCCCAGTGCTTAACATAATGTTTTGTATATAGTTGTCAACAAATGCTTGGAACCTGAATGATGATGCTCTACCTTATATCAGAGTTCAGTGTGCCCATATTTTATCTTGTATACTTTTGTATAATAAGTTCTATTAAGGGTAAGAGTCATTAAAAAAAAAAGACAGAAAGGGGCAGCTAGGTGGCGTAGTGGATAAAGCACTGGCCTTGGAGTCAGGAGTACCTGGGTTCAAATCCAGTCTCAGACACTTAATAATTACCTAGCTGTGTGGGCTTGGGCAAGCCACTTAACCCATTTGCCTTGCAAAAAAAGGAAAAAAAACCTAAAAAAAAAAGACAGAAAAATCCATAGCTGCCACATGCAATGAATGTAAGAGGGAATGGTTATGAAAAAGAGAAGTGGACCAGAGAGAGGTTCCAAAACCCAGGAAGATGACCCCAAACAGACATGAGACTTCAGGGAATTTCACAGGATTTATGGATAGAAATTAGAGCTCATCCATTCTAACCCTCTCATTATACAGCATGGGAAACTGAAGCCTACAGAAGTTAAGGAACTTGCCTAGGCCACATTGATAGCAATAAGCCAAGTCAGTCTTTAGACTTTAGACTCCAGAAGGACAGCTAGGTAGCACAGTAGACAGGGAACTTACACAGCGATTGAATAAGCAGACCTTGCAACAAATCCTATGTGTCCTTGGGCAAACTGCTTCCCTTCTCTGGGCCTATAAGTTCTATAGAGTTGACTTCCTGAGGTCCCTTCCAGTTCTGAACTCCTATAAGTCTGTGGGATTTAACTTCTGAGTGTCTCCAGATCCAATGTACAGGATAGCGTCCATAAATACAGGGGCTGAAGGTGTTACCTACAGTTTTGGGGTTGTGCTGAATCCAAGCTCTTAGGGACAAAGGGGGAAGTACAGATACCCTCAGTCTTGCTAGAGTGAACTAGAAACCCAAGATATGAATTCCAGGCTGAGACCTGAACTGGGGAGTTTTAAGCTACAATGCGCTAAAGCTGATTAGGAGTCTGTATTGAGTCTGGCAGGACCACATGGTTGCCTAAGAAGGATCAAACCAGCCCAGGTGGGAAATAGAGAAGGCTCAAGCTTCAGAATCAGATAGCAGTGGGGTTGAACCTATAAATGGTCACTGTACTTCTAACCTGGAAAGACAAGGAGACTTAGTCTCAATAAATGAACAAATAAATAAATGCAATCAATCAACAAAACTAAATAAGAAAATGAAATAGGATGATAGGTGAGAGAGTTCTCTGAAGAGTATGATGCAAATAGGAGGGATCTTTCCAAAGTTTTCACGTGAAGTCTGACTTTCATCAGGACAGACCATGGTCAAGGGACCAAAAAGAAAAGAATTACCCTTGATCCCGATTTCATATCCAAAGTGGATGTAGTTCCAACTGTGGATGTCTCACTGACCATGCTGGAGGGTCTCTGGTTCATAAACTCTTGCTTTGACATATGCGGATTCGGCCTAAAGACAGAAGGGAGAAGGAACACCATTAAACATGAGAAATCCGGAGGCCGAGGGCTTCTGTATGAGAAAAGGTCAGGTCCACAGCAGGCATGGTATAGGTTCCATTATACCAGCATTGGACTGGGCGTCAGAAGAATACTACATTTGTCATTGCCTACTTTCATGACTTTCATGACCTTTAAACTCCAAGTTCTCAGTTTTCTCATCTTAAAAAAGAGGGGGTTGGACTAGATGACCACTAAGGTCTTTTCAAGTTCTAGAACAACGACCTATGGTCCCTGTGAACTGACCATGGCCAACTTTCTTCCATCAGCTTCTAAAGCCTAACACTCTATCTGTCCACCAGTACTGAGCTGATAGCGAATACACGCGGGCTCTTCAAACTCTAGGTCTGGAGTGGTCAAGAACTTCAGAGACCACGTACTCTAAAATTTTCATTTTACATACAAGGAAGCTGAGGCTCAAAGAACCTTGCCCAAGGTCTCACAGATTCTAACAGCAAAGAGGCAAGATGGGACCCTCTTATACTGAACAGCAAGGACATGGAGGGGCAGAGTCACTCCATCCTAATGTCTCCACCCCAGTCAGACATCCAAGGGATCCAAGCCTCTCTTCTCCTCCCCTTTACATGCACATCCCACACTTCCAGTTATCCACTCTAGTCAGTTCTTGGCACCCAGGAATCTACTCCTTACACACACACACACACACACACACACACACACACACACACACACACACACCTCCATCTGCCCAGGATTCCAGAAAAAACAAAACTGTTTATAATTAGTAACTAGAGATGATTCCTTGCTCCCTGCCCCCCCCCCCATATACACATAGATACAGAAATGCTTACATAAACGCCTACGGGGCCCACATCCCAAAATAGATCACATAACAAAGAATTCTATTCTGAGAACACTTGGTTCTCCCCAAAAATAGAGCCTGCAAAGATGCTTAACCCTTTGTATGACACCTGGGAAAGAAGGTAGGGACACTAGCCCAAAGAAATCTCTGGACCAGGAGAAAAAAAAATGATTCTGCTACTTTCTATTATAGGGCTTCACTCAAGAAAGCCCACCCAGCCCCTTATGTCCCCTTCTGAAATCATCACAAGAGCTGGCATTGAAGTCCTCCATCACCTGCCTCTGAAGTTCCCCGACCCTGGTCCCTATTGTGGCAGTTGAAATTACGGACGGCAAAATGCCTCTACAGAAACTTCAGTATATGTTCACTAAAAAGCAAAGAAGTTAGTTCAGATTTCCTCCCCAACTCACCAGTCCTCCTGTGTTCCAGAGAGAAATCCTCCCTCTAAGCGGCAGAGCTCAAGCTCCGATAGATCCTGGATTCTTGTTTACCGCTTGCCCAGCGAGCAGGCAAGGGATGCTCTGAGCCAAACTGAGGCTCTCCACCTTGGGGCAGGTGGAAACTTGATCTTGGAGTCAGAGGGGGAGGCCGCCACACCCCTCCATGGCCTTGGAGGTTCACAGTGAAGAGAGGTGCTTTGGCTCAGCCATAACCTGGGAAGACTGTCCAAGAGGAACCCAAGAGAAGAGTCCCAAGCTCCAGCCCAGGGTTCTCAAAACAATCGCTGGGATTAGAACAAGAGCTCCTGAGCCCCTAAGGACAGAGCTGGGACATTCCCCAGCTCTTCAAAGAAGCAGTTTGTTCACCCTATTCACCGAACAATGGCACGAGTAGGTAGGAGACTTCTGGAATGGCCAGGGGGCCAGTTACTGCTGGTATTGGGTGGTAGGAGGCTTGCTTTCCACTAGGAGGGGGGAAAAAAAACTCAAACCAAAAAAGAAACCCACAAAAAAAACGTCATTGCCTTCTTATCAGCTGGAGCACAAGCTTCCCAGATTCCCCACCCATTTTCTCCTTCCTAGCCAGTCTTTTGGTTACTTCTCTCCACTAAGAAAATGTCACTGAGCCCAAACCATTCAATTTGGAGACAGGCGGTGTTGAGTGGAGAAGCTGGCACAAAATCAGGAGGTGGGAGGGTGCTGAGTCTGTCCCCTTGCCTCTAGGCAGGGCTGCTTCAATAATACCTTATGTGGGTTTCCTCAATGGTCCCCTCCATCCCATAAGAGCCCCAAAGTGGGGAGAGATGACATATATTTGTTCTACAGTCTTTCAGTTACTTTACTAACCTTGGTCTTTCTAGTGTCGGCAGAAACCCATTCCCTCTCCCATCACTAGACTCTAGGAAAACTAGTTAGTGTGATCTGTGAAAAACTGAAAATCTTTCTTCAACTGGTTGGGGGTGAGGAGGTGGGTGATGGTCCTCTGGAATGGCTTCTCCGCTCCCCACCTTCATCTCTCCCTTCTCAGTCAGTGGGATGCCTGGGGCTCTCATCTCTCCCACACTAAGTTAGGAAAGGAAGATGGAAGGATGAATGAATGAATGCTATGGTTTGGCCATAAATCCAAATAAAGAAAACAAGTCCAGGGTATGGAAGTTTCAAGAAAATGTAATAATAAAATATTTTATATTTCTGCAGTAGGAAGTGAAACAAAGAGGGAGTGGCGGTAGATATCATTGAGTCTTATTAAGCCAGTCTGTGCTGTAATCCAAGCTAGGGAAAGAGAGGTGATCACTGGCCCATAAACTCCAATAACTAAGTGGCTTAGCAAGAACCAGTAGAATATAGGGGAAGTTGTGGTGGCATCCCACTGGGTTCATATCCCACTTTGGTCATTTACTAGCTCTGTAACTTCAGACAAGTCAAGACCTCACTGTACCTCAATGTCTCCATTGGTCAAATAAAAATGTTGGAATAGATCCATCCAGCTCTAGATTCAGGATACTATTAAACAATGTCTGTCATCCAAAAGTTGAGAAATCTTATGGGTAAAAATCACTTAATCTCTTCTTTTCTCATTTTTTTTTTAGGTTTTTGCAAGGCAAATGGGGTTAAGTGGCTTGCCCAAGGCCACACAGCTAGGTAATTATTAAGTGTCTGAGACGGAATTTGAACCCAGGTACTCCTGACTCCAGGGCCAGTGCTTTATCCACTACGCCACCTAGCCACCCCTCCTTTTCTCATTTTTAAAACAAAGTGGCTGGAATAGATGGGATTTCAATCTATGACTCTATGACATCAGCTCTGCCCCCAATGGTATCCAAATTCACCAGAGTCAGAGAATCGGGTTTATTTGAAGTGAAATGATTTTCTGCTCTAGTTGACTCTACTTCCTCCTATCTAACACTTACTCTTCTTGCATTTTCTGGAAATTTCCATACCCTGGGTTTGTTTTCTTTATTTGGATATAAATCCCTAGCATTCATTCATTCATTCATCCTTCCATCTCTATGGCATATACCTGAGTGAAAACTTGCCCTTTCCTATTCTAGTGTGGAAGAGATGAGAGCCCTAGCCATCCCCTTGACGGAGTAGGGAGAGATGAGGGTGGAGAGTGGACCATATTCCAGAGGACCATCACTCATTCTCCCCATCCTCTTCCTGACAATCACTGCCCTGAAGCCCCCTCCCTCTGCCCATGAGATCCAGCTGAGCCTTAACTCCCACTCCTTGTTCTCCAGGGTCCCATCCCAAAGAGTCTCAATTTAAGCCCGAGACTTAAAACTTTCATGCAAAAACCCTGAGTCTCATGTGAAAATTCTCTCTAATATCTTCTAAAAGTGATGAAATAAAATGCACTACTAGGGATCCTAAGCAAACTCTTTAGCACACATAGGTCTAAAAGGTCTGAGAGGAGACTTATCCCAAGGCAATCAACTCCATCAGAATGAGAGTTGCCCAAGGGGAAAGACCATGATCCACCTGTCTCTTGGTCCAGGGGATTCCCCACAGCTTCTCATTACTTTAAACCATCATGAGACCGGTTAGCTTTACCATGCTGTCAAAAGTTTGTCACCATAAAATTACCATACTGATGATTAGACCATCAGAGATGGATTAGTTTGTTGCCTGATGATTTCATACCATCAAAGAGCCTAGGCAATATGGGAAAGACCTAACTCCAAGAGGTCAAAGTCTCCCACTAATCACCAACTGTTCTGATCTTACTATGTCAGATCATGAGCTCCCATGGGATAGTGAATCTGTGAAAGTCATGGCATCCTTCTCCTGATGTCATGGTCTTCTTCTACACCAAAGGACAACTACTACCACTAGCAAACAGCAGGGCAAGAATTTAAGTCTACATGGGGTCTTAGAGATCATTTAGTTCCAATTCCTTAATTTTGCAGATGATAAAACCGAGGCTCAAAAAGTTAAGCAATTTGTCCCAAGTACCTTGAGGCAGAATTTAAAATAAGATTTTCCTAAGGCCAGTATCTCATTCTCTACATCATCTGACCTCACATTGAAATGAGTATGGCCTCCCAAAGTGACTTCTTTGAAGGGACTAGCACCCCACTGGATATCTATTCTAACAGGTTTGGTGGCCCAGGAAATAAAATGCTGAGTGTGGAGTCATGAGGCCCTGAATTCAAATCCAACTTCAGACATTTACTAGCTGTGTGAGGCAAATCACTTAACCCTGTTTACCTCAGTTTCCTCACCTGTAAAATGGGGATAAAAATAATACATAGTCAATGAAATTTTATTATGTGCTAGATACTGGGATAAGTGCTACAGATACAAAGAAAGATAAATGGTAAACCCTTGGTCTCATAGAGCTCACAGTCTATCTCCTAGGGTTGTTGTGAGAACAAGATGAGATATTTGTAAAGTGCTTTGTACACCTGAAAGTCTATATAAATACTAGTTATTATTAACAATGAATTTGCTTTGCTGTCACATCTCGTAGGCTCACTCATTCAAATCAATTCACCTTCAGCTGTTTTGGAATGGAAACCGTTCACCTCCCTGGTTTTAACAGAGAAACTTCCCAGTCCCAAAAGAGAGAAATCTCTTGAGCTGAGATTAACATCTGTGGAAAAACTTCACAGTTTATAAGCATCTGTAGACAGCCCACAACACATGAGTCAATGAGTTCCCCAAGAGGGAAGAAAAGACAAGACAGCAGGAAGGGCCATCGGGAGTGCATCTCAATGTCGCTAAATCAAGTCCATTCACTTAAAAGCCCATTTGATGGGTTTCCCTGCTATGAGATTCCTGAAACACAGTGGGATGATACAAACAAAGACTTCTCTTTCCTTGTCTTGGGTAATAGGAATGTTGATTATTTGTTTGGTGGGTCGTGGGATGAGGATAAAGAGTGAGCCAGAAAGTTAACTCAACCATCTTCCCACTAAAAAGAGGGGAGGGGAGAAGGTTATTAGAATGTATTTGTCTACAGAAACCAGCAAGGAAAGGGATTCGAAGCCTCCAAACCTAGGTTCTGGTCCTGGCTTTGCCAGTGATCTCACATTTGACCAGATACAGGTGACTTGGTCCTATATTTTCCCATCTATAAAGAAGGGTGACCTTTCTGAATTTTTACTTCTCAGTAAGTAACTAATAGGAAGAGTAGATGAGAGACTTCAGGAAGAAGAAAGAGTAGAGTCATAGACCTTCAACAGGGGTGATCTAGAGTCAGCTCAAATTGGAGAGGGAGAAGAAGAGAGACAGAGACAGAGAGACAGAGACAGAGAGAGACTGTTAAATTGTGAGGGTGAGTACGCTTTAGAAGTCAGCAAAAGCTATAAATTGAGGCTTGATTGTTGTGTTGTCTGGACTCAGGAAAGTGATAGAAAAAATATTAATAATGCAGATTACTTTCCCTCAGAGAATCAGGAATTCAACCATTTCCCAGCATATCACTGCCTTCAAGGTCATCCTTGTACAGATGAGGAAACTGAGTTTCAGAGAAATGACATGACCTATCCAAGGTCACTCATGTCAAAAGGGACAGTAAAATTTAATCAATAATTAATAAAACTAATCTAAATCACAGGATATTTGGTTAATTGTTTTTCACCCAGAAGTGATGATAAAATAAGATAAATTACATAATATGCTTTGTAAATACTTATTTTTAAATACTTTTGAAATTTTTAAAATACTTTAAAAATAATTTTTAAAAATAATTTTGACTCATGGTATTGCCCCCAACTACATAAAAAGGTCTCAAGCAGCAAATCCCAATTCCATCTCCACACCCCAGCTCATGAAGACCCTCCAGATCTGGAAAATACATCTCCTCCATCTGGTCAAGTTCCTTTTCCTTCAAAATGTTTTCTGGGCCTGCCCTCCTGCCCTTCTCTTCAATTTTTTCAAATGCTTCACTTCCATCTCTCCTTTGCAATGAACATGTCATAGCAATTTATCCCCATGTCTGTATACATCAGAATCACAGATTTAGAACTGAAAGGGCCCCTTCATTTTGCAGAAGAAACAGAGGTGACTTTTTTTTTCTTGTTCAAACACTTATAAGCAGCAGAGAATGGAAAAGGGGCTAGCTGGATTTAGAGTCCAAAGACCTAGGTTTGAATTTGTTCTACTATTTAACTATCTCTTGGACCTAGCATAAGTTACTTAACTTTTCTTGGTCTCAATTTGCTCATCTGTAAAAATAAGAGAGTTGAATCAGGGAATTTCTAAGATCATTTCTAGATATATTGTAGGAGGGCAATGTGCTCAGCACAGGAAAAGAAAGGTTGATAACATAGAAGTGAAAAATAAAACAGCCTGTGTCCAAGAGGACTGTCAGTCTCCTGGGGGAGAGGAGGCAGGACGTGTGTGGGAGTCTACATCTCTGAAGTTCCAGGAGAGAAAGGTTTGAGACCTTGAGCACCTAACACTGTACACTGAACTAAAATGAATCTCTATCTAGTATAGGGGTTCTTATCTGGGCATCCTTTTTTTAGAAGATTGGATCTCCCTCTCTCACACAGGCTGGAGCACACTACTATTGGGCACAGGATCATGAGCCAGTTCACTATTCCATTAGGCAGCTTCCAAGGGCTTGCCATATTGGTGCTAAACTTGGAGCAGACATTCCAATCCCACTATAGTTCAGAACTCCTAAACTCAAACTATCCACCAGTTTCAGCCTCCCCTGGAGTTGAATGGATAGGTGTGAACTACCACACAGGGTCAACTTGAATTTTTTCCCCTTTAATATTTTGATAAATCTTTTAATATCATTAATTTATTTTGTGATTCTATACATTGTAAATATATTGTAAATATTATATAAAATATTATATTTTTTATTTGAAGCATTTTAAAAATGAGAAGGGTTTACCAGACTGCCAGAAGGAGGATGGGACCTAAAAAAGTCTAGCATCATCCCTGGGGGAATCTACCTCTTGGAGGCCACACCCAGCAAACACAGATTAGTGATGCTACTTGAGTTTTCATCCTCTGAAAGCAGGAGGCTAGATACTCACACACATACAAACACATGCACACACATGTATATGCAGGCTTGCTATTAGATAACACTACCAACCAAACTGTACTTGGAGACTCCAGAATTTCAATTAAACTCATGGTTTGTTTAATTTCCATGGTATCCTCTCTTCAGAGAATTCAAGCTGTCTTGCAATTAACTTCAAAAAAAAAGAGTCAATATTTTCTATAAACAGTTCCATAAAGCCTTTCCATGAGGCTTGTTAGGCTGATAAGCAGCTCCTGGCTGGGGGGCTCAATGATGTCCCACCATGGGGTCCCTAGCACAGAACCATCCCATTCTGGCCTGGGAAGTCAAGAGAAGGGGAGGGGGAGGAAACCAAGGAAGCATGAGGACCACTTAAGCCAAGTGTCATTAAAACACCTGTAGCTCACCAATGCTCAAAAAAAGAGGCTCACACCTTCATGCTTCGTGTTATGGGAATCACACACAGCTCAGTTAAAATAACTGAGACACCGGGGGAGGGAGAGGAGGGCAGAAAACCCATAGACAAACGACACTGACTTCTTTAAGGTGGTTCAAGTATGTTTACACCCACTGTTTTAAAGGGTTTTGGAGAAAAAGAAAAAGGAAGATAGAATAAGCGATAAACAAAAGAGGAGGTAAATGTCCCAGATCCAGACACTAGACTGCCAACGCCTCCTTTAAACTCCCAACACCCTGGGGGAAACTGTCTGATACTGGGTCCCATTCACCATAGGCCCCCACACTTATTACTCAATTCTCACTTTCGGTGTGCCATCTTCTCTTCCCCACCCTCCCAATTTCTTCTGTATGTCTGCACTGTCTTTGCCTTCCTGCTTCCCTCCCCCCCAAACCCCTGCACACACACCTCAGCCCTCTGGGGAGAAAGCCAGTCCAAACAGCACCCCCTCATTTGGCAAAAACAACATCTGGTAGGCAGTCAGCTATACACGCCTCTGTCAGTCTGGCTCCTCTACCCCGTCTTGGGAAGTTCAGTTCTTTTTCATGACCACCCCCCACCCCAATGGATCCTATCCATTCATTTTCTGGGGTGCATCTAAGTCAGAGGTTCTTAACCTTTTTACAGCTATGAACACTTCTAGAAGACTGGTAAAACCTGTGGACCCCTTCTCAGGATTGTATTTATAAAGGTTTACAATACGCAGGATTACAAAGAAAACCAATTAATATTGAAATATAGTTATAAAGATATTTTTTTAAAAAAACCAAATTCATCATCATGAGTCTCAGGCTGAGAATCTCTGACCTAAGGATTAGCTTTCATTGGAGAATATAGCCAGCACTTTATCAGAACAAATGGAAGCTCATGGGACGAGGGGAAAGCAGGATTCCACTTGCAAGAAGCCCCTCCATACAAAAGCAGACAAAACGGTGAGCTTTTTCACCCAACGCAAGAGTGAGGTTTAGCAGCCATGAAGTAGCTGACGTGTTTCCCTAGTGATCTATCAAGGCGGCCACCATCAAGGACCATACCCCCAAAACCAAGCCTCCTCTCTGAACAAAACACCACCGAAAACCAAGCCAACACCCCACCCGGGTTCTGAGCCAACTGGGCAGCGCCCTGTCTTCGGCTACCTACCTGTTCATTTCATTAATGCTGCCACCTTCTCTAGGTAGGAAAACTCAACGGCTCAAGTTTCTGCATCTGCATCCCAGGTGTCTCAGTTTCTCCCCCATTTTCTTGCTGCCATGGTAACCAAATGCAACAGGCAAAGGCAGCCCTAGACTGACTGTCTCGCGAGGGCTGCATCAGCCACAGTCACTCACAGTCCCACAACCTAGCAGGAAGGGATGCTTATACTCTGAGCTGGTCTTGTATTCTGTTCAACCCCACAAGAAGCCATTGGAAAAGGCGATGACTCTGTCTGGGCTCAAAAGTCTGGTGCCAGAACTAGAGAGTCACAACATTTAGCAACTTCTAGCAGAGGTCACCAAAAACCCACCAGCTTCTCCCCCTTGGCCTGTCACTCCAATATATCTGTCCAGCTATTGTGCAAAAACACACATACATTTCTGCCATCCTATTGCCTTGCCTGTGGAAGTAACTGGATTATTTATAAATATTATAAAAATTACTAAATCAGCAAATCTATCCCTTCTGCTAAAGAGACCAAGATCTTTAAAATTTTTGTATCTCACTGTCCTGAATAACACCAATGACACTTTCAGTCAAGAATAGGAAACTCGGCTTCTTTCTCAGTATTCAAGTATGGAAACCATTGGCACAGATCTCAAACAGAAGGTCCAAATGTGGGGATCTCAGAGCACTGAAGAATAGGCAGACCCAGCTGCCTCCTTGCAGAGAAAGCTCCAATATGATCATCCATCCTTTTAAAAAGTCTTTGTGAAAGACTCAAGCACATTTTTTGTTATTATTATTTGGGGGAGGGTGCAGGACAAGTGGGGCTGGATGGCCTGCCTGGGGCCACATAGCGGGGTGATCTTTGGGTGTCTGGGGCCGGATTTGGACCCAGGTGCTACTGGCTCAAGGGCCAATGCTCTGTCTGCCACCCAGCCACCCCTACTATGATTACTATTTTATTTTATTTTGGGTCTTTTTTTTTCTTCTTTTTGGTTTTTGCAGGGCAGTGGGGATCGGGTGGCTTACATGTCACATAGCTGGGTGATTGTTGGGTTTACGAGGCTGGATATGGACTCGGGTGCTCGTGGCTCCAGGGCTGGTGCTTCATCCATTGCGCCACCTGGCCATATCTACAATTATTACTATTATTTTTTTATTTTAATTTTTTTCTCTCCCCTCTACTTTTTTCGCCCAAGCAAGTCTATCTATATTCATGGGGGAGGAGGGGTATTTTGTTTACTTGTAAACAAGAATATTTTATTAATGTAAAAAAAAATCTGTACAAAATGAGAATAAAATATAAATTAAAAAAAAAAGTCTTTGTGAGAAAAAAGAGCTATGGAACTTCATGAGCACATGATACCAACTCCCAAGTCTCCCCCCACCCAGCACCAGATTCTCCCCAGAGCTTGGGGAACACTCACTGTACAATCACTCCTCACCCTGTGTCATTGCTCCAAGCTTTCTCCCCTCTTTGCTGAGGACTACAGAGATGTCTGTGATCTGCTCCTGGCAGAAATGTCTCCAGAGCCTGTTAATGAAAGGGCTGCATACTCAAGCAATGGCACAGGGAGTGACCCAGTGCCTCACCTCCTGCTGAGGTTTCAACTCAAAATTTCAATCTCCATTTTTATAACACCCTTAATAAGGCTTCCTGTAGTTCTTTCCCTCTCATTGTTATTAAGAAATACACACAAACTGAATGATGCTCCAAGAATTTGATGACTGGTAGTATTCTTAACATAGTCTGGAGTGGGTAAGGGGTAGTGGATTAGAATTCAGGCAGGAAATTCTTCCACAAAAGTAATGAAGCAGAGAAAAGAAGGGAGAAGTCCCAAGAAAGAGGCAGAATCAGAGCAGTATAAAGTCCAAGTCAGGATCAGGAAAAAAATCTGCAGTGTGGGAAGAGGAATACAGATAGAAGCCAGGATAAGGAAAGGGGAGCAGAGAAGCAGCATCAACCTACATTCCAGGCTGTGCCTTAGGGGAAAAAAATAGAAGAGTCACCAGAATAAGAAAGGTAACTGAGGAACAAGAGCAGGACAGGAAGATGTTTATTTGCTAAGGACTTGGGGGCAGAAGTTGTCTTTCTCCAAGTCTACCTTGCCCACAAAGGGCTGAGGCGCCCCACCAGACACTGACACCAAGTCCTTTGTCCAACAGTTCTCTGTCCGGTTCTGGGCTCACAATTCAAGACTGTAACAGAGAACTAGGCCAGAGGCCAGAGAAGAACCACAGAAAGGATCCAAGCACGAGAAAAACAGGACCCGTGATGAAAGAAAATCTGAAGGAATTGGGCTTGTGTAACCTGGGAGGGGGGGTGACCATAGCTTATGTCCCAGGAAAACAAATACATTTAACAGTAAAAAGTCACGGGCTAAAACAATAGCTTTTTATTTGATACAACAACATTCCAGTATTGTCAAAGAATTTGGATTGTTCCCCTTGGAGATCAGTGAAAGGAGATCTACTCCCTGTGCTTGAGGATGCAAGTTTGTGCCTAGGCTCAAAAAACAGTACCAGGGATGACCCTCTTTCCATTCAAAGAACTCTTAGAGACCAAATGACTTCAGGAAATTAGAGGACTTCTTTCCTTCAGATAAGAGAAGGAGCTTAAGGAAAGTGGGTCTGCAAGCTCCAGGATAGACCCAGATCTCTCCAGACCACTTTGACAAACAGAAGAGCCTGGCAGTATACACTTATCTACCTGTAGACTGACTTAATAATTAAGCAACTATGTTGATTCTTCTGAAATCATGAAGGAACATAAGGAGACTGGTCAGAAGACAGAAATTTCCCATAATAGCTATTTCACAATATGTCCTTTCTCCTCAGACCTCCTAAGCTTTCCTGTCACCCACATTTTCAGCAGATGCCACTATTTTACTAAGAAAAACTTGTTTAGTCATTTTGGTTTTAATCTAACTCTTCATGACCTGTTTGTGGTTTTCTTGACAAAGATAACAGAGAGATTTGGCATTTCCTTCTCCAGTTCATTTTACAGATGAGAAAACTGAGGCAAACAGGATGAAGTGACTTGCCTAGGGTCTTATAGCTACTAAATGAAGTAATATTTGAGTTCAATCTTCTTTTACTCCAGGCTCAGGGCTCTGTTCCCTTGCCACCTAGCTGAAGGCATCACTAAAAATAGCTCCCTCACCTGTCTACTTCTTCAAAACCTTTGGACATCATCCCCTACAGTCATGGAAAAAGAGGCATTCCTACTCTTCAGGCAAGTTAGTCCCTCAATCCCAAAGCCCTCTCTAATGATCAACCTTTCTTTCCCCAAATGTCCAGTCTCTCCTCTTCTTCGTTGGTCCCATCTAACAAATCTTATTCTAAAAAAAAAAAAAAGGCTTTCCCTTGACTCTTCTTCATTTGTTCTGACATCTTTCTTGTTCCCCTCCTTGTCAAATTTCTTGAAAAACTTACCAATAGATGATCTCCACATTCTTACTACTCCGTCCTCTCTTTTCTTAATGCAACCCTGTGGTGAAGCTGCTTTTGTAGAGATCAACAAGAAGCCGGTACTCATCAAAATCAATAACCATATTCCCCTGCTTCTCCTATCACTGACTGTTCGCTCTCAGACTTAATCTCTTAAATTCACAGCTTTCTGTAAGGTTTTGCCTGAGGTCTTTTCTTGTCTCTCCCTTGAGTCATTTACTCCAAAGACTTCAGTGATTATTTATCAAATAAGACAATATTTATAAAGCACTTATTACAGTGCCTAAGTAATAAATGTTTGGTCCCTTCCCTTCCCCTGTTTCTACATAGATGACTCCTGAGTCTGACCTCTAGTCTGAGCTCCAGACTGGATAGGACTTATTCACCATAAATCTCTAGGGACACCTCAAACTCAACACATCCCAGAAGGAATTTCTTATCATTTCTCCTAAACCCGCTTCTCCTCCTGACCTCACCACTTCTAGAAGAGGTACAACCCTTCTCTCTGCCTTACCTGTCTAAAATCTTGGAGTTATCTTTGGTTACCACAGGGATAGAGAAAGAAGAGTCAATTAATTAGGAAGTCCCAATGACTCTAACATTACAATATTAATAACATGCATATTGCAGATCACCTCCCTTAGTAGAGTTAGTACCCTGAGAACAAGGAATATTTTTTTTTGCCTTTCTTTGTTTCAACAGCACTTAGAAAAGCTCTGAGCACTCAGAAGACCCTAAATAAATTCTTGTTTTGCTGATTATTGTCACTGCCATCATTCTAACAGATGTCTTTATTACCAAGGCACAAATGGACTTATTGAAATAGCTTTTTATCACCTCCACACCCTTCCCCTATGGCATAGACTTTTTTCTCTTTATCTAATTTTTCTTTTGCACAAGTGCAATTAAAATCCAATAAATCAGAGAAACAAAAAAAAATCAGAGAAACAAATAAAAATAAAGTAATAAAAATATTTAATTACTCCTTATTGCTTTTAAAGTCAAGTCTTAAATTTTCACCTAACATTAAAGGTTTTCCTCATCTTGTTGCTATTCCACTTTTCTAGCTTTATCTCATATTATTCCCTTCATACATTCTATGCTATGGTCAAAGTGGATTATTTGGTCTTCCAAGCACATTTTGCACTTTGCCATCTGCAAACCCTTATTCACTCTATTCCTTACACCTGAAACATTCCTCCCCCTTCACCTGTTGAAACCTACCCCCCATTCTTTGATGCTCGACTCAAATACCACCTTCTCTACAAAGACATCTCTGATTTCCCTGAAGATAATGATTCCCCTTGCCCTTGGACTACATATAACATTTTTGTTTTTCACTTTGCTAATATGCTTATCAAATATTCTTATGTATAATTATAACTACAATATGTTTCTTATCCCTCTGCTAGACTATAAGCCCCATGAAGGTAGGGATTTTATCTTATATAAATTTTGCACCCCACATACCTTGGACAATGCCTCTATATAAAACAGGTACTCATTTGAATGGAATTCTAGCCACAATGAGATCTAGGAATACAAAGTCTGGTCAATAGCATACTAAGGAGATTCTCTATGTATTACACAGAAATAAATGACTGTTGATGCTCATTCCTGATTTCTAGCACCACATTTCAAGTATGGTGAGAGGAGGGAACATTTTATTAAGCTTTGCTGAACACAGTGCTATTATCTCATTTGATCTTCACAAGACCCCTAAGGTGTCATTATTATCCCCATTTTACAACTGAGGAAACTGAGGCAGGCAGCATTTAATTGACTGGCCCTCAGTCACAGAGCTAATAATTATCTAGGGCAGGATTTGAATTCAGGTCTTCTGGACTTCAAGATCTACTGAATTGGAAGTACAGCACTCCAATTATAACACAATCCTGTTTCTGTATTTAAGAGGCAAGAGGATAAATTGGAGGAGGGCTGATCATTGTTATCCTAATGAAAAGAACAGAGCCAGGGCCAAATAAATATCTGTTTGGAAGGAGGATGACTTCTAGGGCACAAAAGACCCAGAAACCATGGCACTTAGTTTCATCCAAGAGTTATTGCATGTCTGTATGTGTGTGTATATGTGTGTGTGTGTACGTGTTTTCCCTTAGCAAATTCTCAAAGAAGAATGAGGAGAAAAGAGCCCATTTTTCTTCTCCAGGGAAAGATCTTTAGCTTGACAGCAATTTCATATGAGCTCAAACTCCAACCTCAGCTTTTTATCTTTTCCATATAATATATTATGCAATAAAATTTAGCCATTCTGAAGGGACAAGCAGGAATCTCCATCAAGACATATATAAAAAATGCAACAGAATGAATTGTGGACAGGGGAAATCATTCATCACTAGCCCATATGAGCTCTTCGAGGGAAAAAAAAAATGAGCAAACAGGCAAAGACATCTCAATGTATGTAATTGGTCTCAATCAACCTCTTGGAGCTTCCCAATTTAGGGCTCCCATTAGAGACAAACTGAATCTATTCCCTGTTTTTGAGCCAGACCACATATACATTCCTGCCTCCTTCTCTTCCCTCATGTCATTTCTCTGCCTCTTAAACTTTAATCCCTGCTTCTCATAATCCTGTAGCATTCCCTAAAGTTTAGTTAAACTTCCCCTTTTAGGAGAAGACCTCTCTGATTATCTCTGTCCAATCCTTCAGCTACCTTTCCACTTAAGTGCGGTTGGTGATATTTTTTTGTTTGTTTTTTTAGGATTTTGCAAGGCAAATGGGGTTAAGTGGCTTGCCAAGGCTACACAGCTGGGTAATTATTAATGTCTGAGACTAGATTTGAACTCCTGACTCTAGGGCCGGTGCTCTATCTACTGGGCCACCTAGCCACCCCTGTCCTTTGTTTTCAAAGAAGACCAAGGCATCATGACAAGCATATGAATGGGATTTGAGTGAGGGGAGGCTGTGCTAAGTCACCGGCCTCACTTTTTCCTCCAGAGTCATCTGTGTCCAGTGGCCAGATAGGAATCAGGATGACTGGAGATGGCCCGGGGTGTGATGCAATTAGGGTTGAATGACTTGACCAAGGTCACACAGCTAATAAGTAGCTTGTGATTGGATTCAAACTCCAGTCATCCTGACTCCAAGATCAGTGCTCTCTATTCACTGTGCCACCTAGTGTGGCTACCACACCTTCATTATCTTTCTTTGTAATTGTCTTCTCTCTGAATAGACCTTCCTTGAGGGTAGGCACTATTGGACTGTATCCTCTCCTGGCATTCTTTACTGTGTATGTACTTTATATAGGCATAGAAACAAGACTTGACTATCTTTTAGGCCTCTTTTCCTCCCCTACTTAATATAATGCCAAAGTCTTGTGAACCCCGAGCTATAGTCTGTGGTCCCTAATATAGTACAGAGTATGTATTTCCCCATCAAAGCTTTTTATGATGTTCCCTAGGTATTCATGCTCTCTCCTCCCCCAATTTTCCTCAATTACACTCCTCTATAATGTTGAATCTTGCCCCCATGCAGAATGTAAGCTCATAGAGAACAGGAATTTACTATTCATTCTGTCTAATACAATGCTTTGGGACACAGTATTTAATAAATGCTTGAAAAAGCCTCTAGCAAAAGTAGTTTTTTAAAATCTAAATTTCTATGAGATAGGAAAAAATTGATCATAAGAATCTATTCTATCAAGTACAGTTAAGAAACAGGGTGAGGGCAGCTAGGTGGTGCAGTGGACAGAACACTGACCCTGGAGTCAAGAGGACCTGAGTTCAAATCCTACCTCAGAAACTTAATAATTGTCTAGCTGTATGGCCTTGGGCTACTCACTTTACCTCATTACCTTAAATAAATAAAAAAATTTAAAAAAAGAAACAGGGTGAAAAGAAAAGAGATGTTTCTATTGCACACAATGACCACAATAACAGAAAGGAAAAGAACATT
Organism: Macrotis lagotis; assembly: GCF_037893015.1. Taxonomy (NCBI): domain Eukaryota; kingdom Metazoa; phylum Chordata; class Mammalia; order Peramelemorphia; family Peramelidae; genus Macrotis; species Macrotis lagotis. Next base: position 234,359,557 of record NC_133660.1, on the reverse strand, counting down.
ATATATTAGAACTCAGATCAGTATAATCAGTCAATCATTTTTAAGTATCATTATGATAGGTGTGGGAGCTACAAAGACAAAAATAAAAGACTGTCCATCAAAGAACTTATATTCTAATCAATATACACATTATAAGTATGTACACAATACCTGTGTGTGTGTGTGTGTGTGTGTGTGTGTGTGTGTGTGTGTGTGTGTGTGTGTAAGTTTGAAGATGGAGGGCATTATCAGCCCGGGGGATCAGGAAAGTTTTCATGTAGAAGGTCATATTTGAGCTGAGTCTTAAGGGGAATCGGGAATTCTTAAAAGAGAAGGTAAGAAATACAGAAATACCTAGGTAGAGTCATGAGGACAAGAGGAAAATAGAATATAGGACTAAATAATGGCTAGCAGAATATATGGAAGAGAGTAATAGGTGAAAAGATTGGGAAGATAGAAGGGAACAGGTTATGAAGAGTTCTGAATGCCAAAGAGAGGAATTTTAATTTGATTCCAGTGATATTATGGAGCCAATGAGTTTTTTTTGAGGAGGATCATGGAGGGGAACAGTGACATGATCTGACCTGTGTTTTAGGAAAATCACTTTGATGGCTTTGCAGAAGACAAATTGGAATAAGGAGAGGATTGAAGAAAGGAGACTAAATGGGAGGCTATTTCAATAGTCCATGTAAGAAGTGATGAGGACCTGAACTAGGGTGGTAGCTGTGGGAGTGAAGAGGAGGGGACATATGGGAGAGATGCTATAGAGATAAAACTGGCAACTGATTAAATGAGTGAGAAATTGAGGATGATGCTGAAGTTTCAAATGTGGAAGACTGGAAGGATGGTGGTCCCTGGATAGTATTAGGACTCAAGATGATACACACATCCCTTCTCTCCTTAGAGATGAGGGTCATGGGTATGGAACAAGCCATATGCTGTCGGGAATGACTAATGTATTGCTTAGCAGTTACTTAATTGTATTTTGCTACAAAGGAATTTATACAGTATTTTGAGGTCTGCAAACTATCTTTTTTTTATTTTTGCAAGGCAATGGGGTTAAGTGACTTGCCTAAGGTCACACAGCTAGGTAATTATTAAGTGTCCAGGGTCAGATTTGAACTCAGGTCCTCCTGATTCCTGGCCGATCCTCTAAAATTTGTGCCAAGCAAATTATATCTTTACAAATATTATCTCATTTTATTTTTACAACAACCCAGTGATAATGATAAATGATAAAGAAATTAAAGTAGATAGAGGTTAATTGATTTGTGGGCTCAAACAGCTATGAAGTTCCTAAAGCTGCATTTGAACTCAGGTCCTCTTGACTCCAAAGCAAATGGTCTAAGCCATTGTATCAATTAGTTATCTCAGAGGATGGTATTATTACAGGAAAGCTATTGGAAAATGACAGTAATTATTTTTAAAGCATCAATAAAACTTTACAAAAGAAAAGAAAATGAGTGTTTCGAGAGAGAGAGGTATTAATATTCCAAGGAGATCAGTGTTTCTTAATGGTCAAGAAGGAGCGATGCATAGCAAATACAACTTTCAGATGATATGAAGTTGTCCCTCTTTTGAAATGACAAAAGTAACAGTGGACCAAAGTGTAGGGCATAAGAGCCTAGAGTCCTTGGTTCTAGCCATGGTCCCATCTCATGACAAGATGTGTGGTCTTGGGTAGGTCATCACCCCCTTTACAATCCTCAGCATTTTTTTTTTTGATTCCAGTAAAATGAAGAAGATGAATTAAATTATTTCTAAGGTATTCCAAGGACCTAAGTCCAATTTTTAGCTTTGCTATGAGCTAGGTAATTTGATTTAGGTTTAATGACAGAGAAATTAGAACTATCTCTGGAAGCAGTGGGCTTGCCCCTCTCTAAAGATCTTTGAACAAAAGCCAGATAGCCACTTTTTAGAGATGTTGGAGGAATGAACCTTGGTCATGTACAGGATGGACTCTGCTGTCCTTTCTCACAATGAACTTCTGTGACTGCATTTAGAGATTCAGATAGACCTTTGATTTCATCAAGGAAGGAACCCTTTAACCCTCCATGTCTTCTCATGCTCTGCAGTTTTTACACAAGTCAGCATGGGCCTCAGTTTCCTTCTCTGTAAAAACTATGTGACCTTAAAGGTATCATCTCGCTTGAAATGTGGTTTTTTTCTTGGTAGTAAAAAATCAAGAACAAGTTTCCCAGAAGATATGTAAGAATTTAGAGACCATCTAATTCAATTCCCTTATTTTACAGGTGAGGAAACAGAGGCCAAGACAGGAAAGAGGACCTGCTGAAGTGAAAAAGACTGGTAAATTACTGGTAATCATAGTTATAATCAAAGTTTTTGAGACTGAGTGTAGGCAGAGAAGTGGCAGATGAGCTGCTTTTGTGTCAGCAAGTGGAAGGTGAAGCATTCAGAGGGAAACAAGACATGCTAAACTGACAAGATGATGGGCTCAGCCCATATGATTCCACAGGAAGGAATCATCCAGAAGGCTGTTGGAAGAGCAAATATTCAAGGTGTTTCAAATTTCATTTTAGTTTCTGTCTTCCATTTGAAAGTGATCTTTACTCTGCAAATTTTTCACAAAGTGCTTTATCTGAACCACTGTTCTTTACCTGTATCACACTATCCCTTCTTTCATACTTATCTACATACATGTTATATTCTGTTCTCTACTTATCCTATCTGAGGGCAGGGATTATATCTCTCACCTTTGTAAGTAGAACACAATTCACACATATAGTTATTTATTAAATGCAAATTTATTTTTCCAGATAGTTTTCAACATTTATTTTTGTTAAGATTTTGAGTTCCACGGTTTTCTTCCTCCCTCTATTTCCTCCCCTCTCCCATTGATAGCAAGTAATCTGATATCAGTTATGCATGTATAACTATTGCATATAGTTCCTTTTTGGGGGGAGATGAATAGCATTTTTATCATAAGTCCATTGCGGGGGATGGATAGCATTCTTTATCATAAGTCCATCAGAGAAATTGCTTCGATATTTTTTTCTACAGTTGCTATTGCTAGCTGTATTTCCCTCCATCTTATTCCCATTGACCCCCATTTTCTCTATTCTCTCTCTCCTTTTACCCCATCCTTCCTCAAGTATGTTACACTTGCTAATCTTCCCTCTCTTCTATCCCTTACACCTCCCTCCTCTCCCCTATCCCCTTTCTCCCATCCCTTTGTTCTCCTACGTTCCTCTAAGGTAAGATAGATTTCTATACCCAATTGAGTATATGTTATTTCCTCTCTGAGCCATTTCTGATGAGAGTAAAGGTTCACTCACTTCCCCTCACCTTTCCCCTTTACCACTCCATTGCAAAAGCTTTTCAGTTCCTCCTATTCTACCTCTCCTTTTCCTTTTTCCCATACATTCCTTTCTTGACCATTAACTCCACCTTTTTAATATCTTATACCTTTAAATTCAACTCCCTCCTGTGCCTTGTCTATATATGCTTCTTTTAACTGACCTAATAAATGAGAGGGTGCATATGAGGCATATAATTACTAATAAACATTTATTGAATTGAATCAAACTTAACTTTTCAGATGAAAAGACCGATCTAACACACTGACACTCTCACCTTCCACCCCAGAGAGTTTGAAACACAAACCAGAAAATATTTTCCTTCCAAAAGTAAAACCAGCAGCTAGCTATAAACACACCTATAACCCTTCAGACATTCTGGTTGCTGCTGCATCTCCCAAAAGGCAAAAGAGTTTGGGAAGTTCCCAAAGAGAGGTTTCACTATGATGATACATTTACAAAAAATAGAAGTCTGCAGACTGTAGGACTGAAAGCCCAGAAGGGATATGACTTACACTCCTGGAACTATAAGAGGCAGAGAGAGAGAGAGAGAGAGAGAGAGAGAGAGAATGGACCCAATTAGCCAATAAATCCTAGAACAACAAGAGCTAAAGAGGATTGTGAAAGCCAAGAAGAGCTCATTTTAAGAGCAAAAAAAATAACACATCAAGGAAAAAAACTTGAGCAAGTTGTTACTATTAGAGTACTAGAGGCCAATAATATAAACAGGCTCAAAATGGGTTTAGAAAAATGCATTCTAAACTAAAGCAGCATGATACCTCTGCACCATCTCTGTATTTCTTCAGCATGAAATGCTGTTTTTACAAAAGGAGGACTGGGAAAGAATAAAGAAAATAGAGGGCTTAGAAAGGTCACCAGATTTGGTGACTAGGAAGTACAGAACCTGAGAGTGGGAAGGGGCAAGTCCAAGACTACCAGTGAATGAGCACCAAAAATGAGATTTTGTTTATGGTAAAACTCTAGAACACATTAAAGAGATAGTTTAGGAGCACTGGGAAAAGGAAAATGACTACTAAAAACCAGTCAGGAATCACCAAGAATAGGCCATGACAGATTCTTCTCCCTTTATTATTTTTTTAACATTATTACTAGATACGGGGTAACTAGCTGTTACAGCAGATAGAGCATAGGCTGTGGAGCCAGGAGCACCTGTGTTCAAATGTGATCACAAACACTTAATACTTACTAGCTATGTGACTTGGGCAAGTCACTTAACACCATTGCCTTATAAAAACAATAACTACAACAACTGTTACTAGACTCACAGGACCAGAGAATTGCCCTATCCCATAGAATACTTGAATTTCGATACTTCATTTAACAAAGCTTCTCCCAAAAGGCAGGACGAACAGGATGAAGAAATGTGGGCTAGGGGACAGCTGAGTTCAATGGATTCAGAAATAGCTGAACAATCAGATTGAATGACCAGTGATCACTGTCAACCAGAAGCAAAGTAGCTAAGGAGAACGTTACAGGGATCTATCCTCGGCTCTGATTCAGAGAAGGAAGAAATGAGAGGATGACAGATTTAGAACTGAAATGAATTGCAGAGAAATGCAACCCCTTCCATTTACAGACAAAGAAATAGAGATTCGGAAAGTTAGTGAGACTTGTTCAAAATCACTGGGGTAGAATTTAGACCTGGGTCCTCATACTACAAATCCAGAAGTCTTCCATCATTTCTGCTGAATCTTTTTATCAAGGACTTAGATGAAAGAATATCACACAGGCATATTAAATTTGGAGAGGATTGGGGCGGCTAGGTGGTGCAGTGGATAAAGTACCGGCCTTGGAGTCAGGAGTACCTGGGTTCAAATCCGGTCTCAGACACTTACTAATTACCTAGCCGTGTGGCCTTGGGCAAGCCATTTAACCCCATTGCCTTGCCAAAAAAAAAAAAATCTAAAAAAAAAATTTGGAGAGGATATAAAATTGGAGGGATTAGCTAACATGCTGTATGATGGATTTGGGAGCCATAAAGATCCCAGCAGGCGAGAATGGTAGATAGAATCTAACAAAAAGGTAAATGTTAGTAATAAATCCCAAGCACAAGACTTGAGTTCAAAACAACCACTGTAGAAATAGAGTATAGAAATTATGGCAAGATGTGGTTGAATAACAATTAATATGGAAAGAGCCTGAGTATTAAATTGGGCTGCAAGTTCTATGAGCTAGCAGTATGCTAAGTACTCTATTAGCTAATAAAATAATGTACTAATAATGGAAATATCCATAGGATTACAAACTCTCTGAGGACAGGGATGCCTTTTGTCACTTTTTTATCCCCAGAACTTAGCACAACACCTAATACAAGGAAGAAACCTAATAAATGTTTAGTGATTGATAGATTGAAGGTAAAATTCTTTTGTACTTTATCTCAAAATCTCTGTTTGACCTCCAGTGACAGGGAACCACTTTGAGGCTATTCAGCTCTAGATGCTTCAAGGTTGCTTGCCAAGACAATGGGGAAAAGGAGCTAGAGGAGAATGGGGGAGATGTTTGGAATCTGACAGCAGCTTCTGCCTGCCTTTAGCAACTCTTCTAAACTTGGTTATGTGGCATTTTGTTTATATATGGGATTTCTGGTTATGAGCAACTTTAAAATTTGAAATAGGTTCCTTGGTTTAAGGAATGGGAATTAGACTAAATGACCTACGGAAGATCCTTCCCAGGAGGAGGAAATAATGAACAAACTGACATTCCAAAACAGAATCTGGGAATCTGCCTTTCATCCCTTACACTTTAAATAATGTATTTTTTCTACTTGGAAACACAAACAACCTTAGTGTTCACTTCTCCTAGTTCTAAGATAGTCTTTTTTGGGGGGTGGGGGAGTGCTAGGCAATTAGGTTTAAGTGACTTGTCCAGGGTCATACAGTTAATAAGTATATCAAATATCTGAGACCACATTTGAACTCAAGTCCTCCTGATTTAATAGCTGATACTCTATCCACTGTACCACCTAGTTGTCCCTCCTCTCTTTTTAAGAAAACAAAAAAAAAAGTCACTTGATAACGTTTAGAGACTGAGCCCAAAGACTGAGGGGCCTCTGGTCTTATCCTCCCCTCTTCCACAAGGGGCTACCTGAATGGGCTACTGTATTAGAACTGATGCAAAGCCAGTGAAAAAAAGCATTTTCCATCACACAAGGGCTCTTGATAATTTTTTTTTTTGATCCCCTCTGGTAGTCTGGTGAAGACTATAGACCCCTTCTTGAAATCATATTTTTAAATGCATGAAATAAAACACATAAGATTGCAAAGAAAACCAAAGCACAGTGAAAATAAAGAGAGCATTTTTTTTTGAATCAACCAAGTTCACAGAATTTCAAGTTGCTATTGATGGGCTCTTGCCAGTTTTATGATGCTAGACATGTTCCTTAATCTCTGTCTGCCTTTGTTTCCTCCACTGTAAAAATAGCACCATGCTTCTTTGGGTTGTTGTGAAGATCACATAAAAAAATTTATAAAACTCATAGAACAATATCAGGCATAAAGTAGGCACTTAATGCTTGTTTCCTTTCTCTTGCCCTCCTGCCCTTCCTCTTTCTCTCCTTCCTTTAATTCCTCCCTCCCTCCTTTCTTCTTTCCTTCCTTCTCTCTTTTCTTCCTTCCTTTTTCTCCTTTCTTTTCTTCTTTTCTTCCTTCCTTCATCCCTTCTTTCCTTCCTTGCTTCCAGTTAAAACTCTTGCACTAGTAGAAATGACTAAAAACTTATCCTGTGTTCATAGGCTAAAAGATTTAAAGTTGACCTCAGAGGTCACAAAGTCCCATGTCTTCATTTTACAAATGAGTTAACAGGTCCACAGGGGTTAGATGCCTGCCTTGGGTCAAAATCAATGAGCATCTGAGGCAAAAATCAAACCCAGGACTTCCAACTTCAAGTTCAGTGCTGTAGGCATTAAATCTACTGTCTCCTATTCTCTTAAATAGCTAAGAACAAGGACTTCTAAGTATGATCAGCAGGCTTGACAGGCATTTAAAAAACTTATGAAAAAATTAAACTATTTAAAATAACACTTTTCTAGCAAATATTCTCAGTTGTGTATTGGTGGGTCATTGAAAAGTAGGTTAAGATTTTTAAAAGTTATGAGATCAGTAATATTAACACTACCTCACCTCACCCCCCCATACACACACGCGTGCACACACACACACACACACACGCACACATGTATCCCTGGCATCACCCCCCAACTCCCTTCTGAATTTATTAAGATTTCTACTTTCGCTCTTTATTAATTGATTCTATCCCATTTTTCCCAGAGAGAGAGATAGAGAGAGAGAGAGAGAAGCAAACAGATTTTGTTTTGAGCTATTATCAGCAACTCCAAGTTGTAATCAGCACCTCCAAGTTGTTGTGGGGATCAGGGGATCAGGTTAGAAAGTATTTGTAAAGTTCTGTTTTATGGACTATATGTGCCTGTCTCTTAATTCTTGTTTTTTTCTTTCCTACAAACTGATGGACCATCCTGAGATAAAGGGAAGAGAAAAATGGTACTTACCCCTCCTGAAGAATGAATTCAATATTTTCTGGAGAAAACTGTCCAGTCACAGGATGCCTAAAGGCAGTGGTCTGCTGGTTGTGGCTAGGGAGAGAGAGAGAGAGAGAGAGAGAGAGAGAGAGAGAGAGAGAGAGAGAGAGAATGAGAACGAATATGAGCAGGACTCTGGACTGTGAAAAATATGTCTTGAGACGAGTCAACATTTCCAAAACACCTCCATATTTACTGAAGTGCTCCCCCTTACCACCGCTTCTTCCACCACAGTTGAGGATTGAGCCCAGTTCCGGGGGGAGCATGGGGTTTATTGCCCCCTCTATCGTTCTCTCATTGCTGTGTTGAATGTGGCAAGGCCATGCAGGATTCATGAAGCAGACCACCACCCAGGCTGACTCAAGCATCAGGCTCCCAAAGTAAGGAAGACAGCAGAAATCAAATGTGTTCTCGTCATCATGAGAATTCACAAAGCATTCTTTAGAAGGAGAATATGAAGATCATATTCAACTCTCAATTCTTAAAATTGAGAATCCTCATAAAGTCATTTTCAAACAACATGAACTAAAAAAAGCAAGGACCAATAGGATGAAGCACATTTTTTTCCTTTTGGTAGACTGGGGGGGAGGGCAGGTATATAGAATACTTGCATATTTGCCCTCTCTCCTTTTTTAAGCACAAGATTTTTTTGGTGGGTGGGGGTTCATTAAGAAACAATGTTGGGGGGGGGGCGGCTAGGTGGCGTAGTGGATAAAGCACCGGCCCTGGAGTCAGGAGGACCTGGGTTCAAATCCAGTCTCAGACATTTAATAATTACCTAGCTGTGTGGCCTTGGCCAAGCCACTTGGGTTCCCTTTACCTTACCAAAAAAAAAAAAAAGAAAGAAACAATGTTAGGGCAGTTAGGTGGTGGAGTGGATAGAACTCAGGAGGACACGAGCTCAAATGTGACTTCCAACACTTACTAGGTATGTGATGTTAGCAAGCCATTTAAACCCCAAGGAAGAAGAAGAAAGAAGAAGAAGAGGAGGAGGAGGAGGAGGAGAAGAAGAAGAAGAAGAAGAAGAAGAAGAAGAAGAAGAAGAAGAAGAAGAAGAAGAATGATGTTATGGAAGAAATGATTTCAATAATTTGCTTGCTGTTCGGTTGTTTCAGTCATGTCTGACTCTTTGTGACCCTCTTTGGGGCTTTCTTGGCAAAGATACTGGAGTGATTTGCCATTTTCTTGTCCAGCTCATTTAACAAATGAGGAAATTAAGGCAAATAAGGTTGCCCAGTGTCACAGAGTTATTAAGCACCAGAGGCTAGATTTGAACTCAGGTCTTCCAGACTCCAGGCCTTGAACTGAACTATCTACTATGCCACCAGACTTCTCAGTATCAATAATACTTAAAACTTAAACAGATGGGAAAAGGACTAGACTTTATTTCATTGATATAGAGAACTTCTAGTGGACAAAACTCTTTCCACATTCAAAGCTTTCTGCATCATAAAAGTCTTAGGTAATAATACTAATACTACTACTACTAATAATAATAATATGATTATGAAATTATATGAAATAAATTTGAAGAATTCAATAAAGTCTAAGAATCTGTCATTCTGCAAATTTTGTCTACTTCAAATTCTTCTGTTTTTCCAGTGTTCTAACAGAATGCCCCTTTTTCTTAAGTCTAAATGTGGGGAGCCTCTACCATCAAGATAATTTCAACCCATAGCATTGTCATCCCCTGCAGAAAAGTGAGCGTACAGATATTCCAGGGTGCAGTAGCCCACGGCAGGTGCTGTTTTGCCTTATTTGGTCAGCTTCAATACAACCATTGGTCTCTTTTTTCTCATACAAATAGCCACTTTGTTACTGGTTGGAATGCAGTTAGACATAGGGAGTAGGGATCGGGGGGAGCAGGCCCAAGGGAGAACAGGAGTCTCAGAGCAGGAACAGAATGTGGGAGGCCCCAAGCTTGGGAAATACTCTCTCATGAGCTATGTTTAACTCCAAAGGGTTCTTGTTTTCCCCACCAATAACAGTCACAGAGATAATAGAGATAACAGCTCCTTAGTGGAAAGGAGGTCTTCTAATATAACCTGTCCATTATAGAGATGACAGAACTGAAGCCTAGAATGGTGACCTGGGTAACAGGCACCATTAAAAGATAGAGTTGGGATCTGAATCCTGTTTCTGGGCTTCAAATAAATGAATGAATGAATGAATGAATAAATAATTAAATAGACAGACAGACAGATAGATAGACAGACAGACAGATAGATAGATAGAGAGACAGACAGATAAATAAATAAATAAGTACAAATTCAGTTCATTTTCAAGACCCAGCGTGCCATATAAAGACCAGTAGGTTAAAATCCATGGAGCTGGGAATTAATCATTTTTGCTGACTCAAAACGTGGGAAAGTGAACAAGTCACTTAACCTCTATCTTAGGACTCAGGGCCCCTCATCTGTAAAATGGGATAATAATCTTTACATTCCCTACCTCGAGGGGTAGTGATGAAGTACTATGTAGACTGTAAAACTCTAAAGAGATGTGAGCTGCTTCATTAACACTGTTATTACTGTTCTGCCATAACCTGAGGGTGGTACCTTCCCAGGGAAGACATTCTCACGGGATTTTACTTATAATAACAATTGCAGTTGATATTTCCGTAATACTATGAGGATTGCAAGGCACTAAAATCTCATGATATAAATAGTAGAGGTGTTCTTATTCCCATATTTTCCAGATGAGGCAATTGAGTCAAAATTCAAAAACAGATCTTCAGACAATACTAGTAAACCAATTTGACTAGTATGGAAATATGTTTAATAAAATTGTACATGTATAATCTATTTCAGATTATTTGCTATCTTGGGAAGGAAAAGGAGGGAGAGAGAAAAATATGGATTTCAAAATCTAACAAAAAATGAAAGTTGAAAACCATCTTTACACGCAATTGGAAAAAAAATAAAATACAAAAACAAACAAACCCACAAAGAAGGATCTCAAACTCAAATAGAAATGAATGTCTATTGACTTAGAAAACCACAAATTAACATTATCTGTGTTTTACTGGGGTTTTTTGGTTAAACATTTTCCAAATACATCTTAATGAGTTTCAGGCCACATTGTGGTTGTAGTTTTGTGTGTGGTCTGTGTTGAATACCTCAGGACTACATCATACTGCATTTCATTAATTTAGCTTTGCAGATTTACAAGGATAAGCCCAGGACTTCAGAGCATTACTAGGCTCCAAATCTGCCTGAATCCTTCTTATATTGGCTGTCCATCATCCTGGAACCCTCTGTAGTTCTGTGGATTGGGGAGGGAACTAGTTCATGTGGAGGAGTTCAGGTCCTAACAAGTCAGGTGTGAAACATGTAAAGCCACTACCAGTTTCATTTCTCAGCTTTTGGGGCTGGACAAAAAGTAAGAAACAAATCATAGGTTTCAAGTAGGCAAGAAGAAGCCCTGTGATAATGACATCTCCACTGGGCATCCTCAAAGGAAGTGTTGGAGGACCCACAGATATTGCAACTGTGGTTCTCATTTAAGGTGACAAGCATTGACAGTCACGCCAAGTAGAAATAAATGTCTGGAAGATGCATGAAAAATACTATTTGAGATGTCTATGCCCACCATATCCATGGCTCCCCATTCATGCCTAGGATCCCAGGATTCAGAGCCAGGTTGGGACCACTGGGGTCCTCTTCAATTCCTTCCATTCAGATGAAGCCTGGAGATATTTCTCATCAAAGGTAACAGAGTTATTAAGGAATGAGGTTGAGATTTGAATTCAGGATTTCCAACTCCAAGACCATTGCACATTCCTCTCTAGGTTCAACCCTTGAGATATTGGTACCTTAGACTAAGCATACATTTATTGGTGCCCTTGGTCTTTCAGGTATATCAATTTGGACAGCCCCTAATACAGTCCAGGATACCACCCAGTTTAATAAGGCCAGCCCTGGACTGCTGGAAGGAGTCAACTCTTTTTATTTAATATTTTCCTGGAGAACATAAATACAAGAGGCTCTAAGTCTTCCAGCCCCAGTTAAGGGAATGCATTGCCCCGGTGGACCCAGGAGAGACTTCCCTTCCATAGACATTAGTGATAATGACATCTTCAATCGGGCATCCTCAAAGGAAGAATTTTGGAGGACCCACAGATTTTGCAACTGTGACTCTTCTTTAAGGTGACAGGCATTGGCAAATAGGTCTCTCTTTCAATGTTCAATTTCTTTTTTGGACAAAATGTGCAGTTCCCAGTAGAAACTTAATAAATACTATATTATCATAAGCAGCAACTACTGGCATCCAGTAGCTCAAACTGGCTTAGGCTCCAGTATCAATGATGGCTTCAAAGTAGGTCTTGCTCTCCAACATAGTTAAATGTAACACTGGAAGAAACGAGTTAAGAGAAGGTCATTTGCTCATTTGGCAAAAGATTGGTGGCAAGTACCTGGCCTCACCTCTGTAAAAAGGCCAGTTTTACTGCTACTCAATACTAAGTTACCAGCAGACACACTCTCAGCCAAAAGCAATACTAAGCCATAACAAGGGCAAGACAACTGGGGCTTTGACCCAGTTTGCCAAATTATTTAAAGGGTGTTGATAGCAATCCAACTCCTTCAATAGGTAGGAACAACTAAGATGAGCACTGTGTCAGCAAGAATACTTAGCTAAAATAAGAAGCCACTAGATATCACAGGTTTTTAATTCCATAGATTCTTAGGTCTTAAAGTTCTGGGTTTCACTCTTATCCTCCCCTCCCAACTGAATTTTTCTTGCCCTGGGCACCAGAATTGCTAGTTATAGCTCTGCTGAAAGCACAAACACCCATTGATTCTTAGAAACATAGAAATAGAATAGGTTCAGAAAACATCTAGTCACTTTAATGTGAAGAAAATTGAGGTCTACAGAAAATAACTTATCCAAGGTCACAAAACAGGACTCAAACCCATGTCTCCTGACTTTCTGGTTTGGTGTTCTTTCCATTGCATTGTGTTTTCAAAAATCAATTTTGGACTGCATAGTTCTAATCTTGTCTGCATATAAGTATGCCCCTAACAATCCAGGGCCCCCCACAGATGCTTCAGCCTTTTCTGTTTCCTGATACTTAAGTTGAACATACTCAACAAGCCTGTCTTGGGACATGAAGAACAAGCACAGACACATCTGCTGAAATACCTGTTTCTGAACCTGTGCTGCCACCCTCTTCCTTGGCCAAGAGGGTCAGGCTTTGAGCCAGGTGAGTGTTTCAGAAGGAGAATAAGAGTTCTCCCTCCTTAGGAAAAAAAAAAAGACACGAAGTCCCTCCTTTGTCATCCTGGAAATAAAATTCCTAGGAGAAAGCAAAACTCAACCCGTCAATTCCCACATGTCACTACTTCCATTCCCCTGAACACTGCACACTGGGTGCTGTGGGAGATGCAAAGTTGAGTAAGACCAAGTCCTTTCTTTCAAGAGCTTAGTCTAGCAAGGAATATAATATGGTATAAACAACCATGGAGCCAGTACAGGATCTAAGTGCATGGGAATGGTTGGAGGGGGCATGAGAATGCAGGAGGGGGAAGCATTTTCACATGTCTGTTCTATTTCAGGACCTGTACTACAGTGAGTGAAGGAAGAAAGCCCTTGGGGGAGTGGGAGGTGAGGAGGGACTCATAGAAGACTTCATGGAAGAGGTGGCATTGGAACTGAACCTTGAACATGGGTAGCTCTTTAACAGAAACAGGCCTGAAGGAAGAGGGTAAATGCAGGTCCATTCTAAACACAAAGATGGGAGGGGGAAATGAGCCAGGTTGAAGAAATAATATCTATTCCAGTTCACAATGGGGGGAAGTGAGGAGCAAGGGATGCCAGGCTTACTGTAAGAGAAAACATAAAGAGAGGTGGAGATTACTTTATAGGATAGCTTTGAATGTTAAGCCAAGAAGCCTGGCCTGTGTTCAACAGACAATTGGGAATTATTCAAGATTTATGTAGACAAAGCAGTGACCTGGACGGATCTACACATGAGGATTCATTTGGCAGCTACAAAAGATGGCTTGAAGGGAGGGTGGGGGGAAGGTAGGGTTGAGGTGAGGAGAGCAGCTAGGAGCCTGCTGTGATGAGGCAGAGGTGATGGGGGGGGCTAGACTAGGCTGGTAGCCCTGGGACTGGAAGAGATGCTCTGAATACCTCTGTTAAAAGTCATAACCTTCAAGCTATCACCCAATCCCTGTCACATTAAAGGACAGTGCCAGACAGATACATCAACTGAATAAGTGAATATGTGAAAAAGAACCTTCCTGGGAGAAGATTCTGAATAGTGGACAGCAGGAGAGAGAGAGAGAGAGAGAGAGAGAGAGAGAGAGAGAGAGAGAGAGAGAGAGAGAATAGAGAAAGAGGAGAGCTATTGTGGTCAGTTCCCCTAAATGAAATCAAAAAGATTTTATTTCATTTTATAGTAATTTTTACAAAAATATAAGCAATCTAGAAATAACTTGGATCCAGCCAAACAAAGCTTTCTTCCTGGAAGGCAGAAAACAGTGATAACAAAGAAACTATAGCAATACTCCTCGGAGATCTGGGGGAAAATGTGTCCCATCAACACTTTGTTCTCATTCAGCCTCAGGCTACTTTAAAATAAAGAAGAAAAGACTCAACTTAAAAGGAAAAAAAGACAAGTATCTGCTCTAGTGGGCTGCCTAAGAATACCCTTCACTATCCTTAATTGCCCTGCTTCAGGATCAGTCACCTCTGAATGTTACTGAAATCCAAACTCCAGCTTGCTGCAAACTGCAAATTCCTGTCCTGTTTGTGGATGAGCTGAATGTAAAATATCAAAACCTCAATCAGAACAGACATCAAGGAGGTTGCTTTTCTGTCCCCTTAGACCATAAACCTCCCAAGAAAATCAGTTAGAGAATGGTTTTCTCAGGAAGATTTAGGCTTGCTATTGGGAGAAGTTACTTAAGAGTCAGAATTCTCCCAAAGGACCAAGGGCTACCTTTGGAAACACAGTACATAGACTGGATGGATTCTCAGGAGGTGAAATCTAGAAGGGATGCAAGCTTCAGATCAGAATAGGACCAAATGGTTTCTGGGGTCCCTTTCAAATCAGTGTCACAAAAATATTCCAGGAGATAAATGCTAGACATGTAAAAATTCAAAGAACACAGTATAGGAACATAATGAGACTATCATCACTTAGGAAGAAGGCACTGCTCCAATGGGCAAGTGGATTCTCTGGGGGACATGGAGACCCTTCTGTGTCCTCCTAATCTTAATAATGAAAGAATTCAGTCTCAAGGATCAGAAGGAGTCTTGAATTAGGAATCAGGAAAATGAGCTCTAGATATAGCTTGGCCACTGATTTGTAAATCAAGTCCTTTCCTTGTCTATATCAGTTTTTCTGACTAATAAAATTGGAGGAAAGGAAGACCAGAGACTGGGTAGTCTTAAATCCCTGGCTCTGGGGCTAGAGCAGCTTGGTTCTACTTGTGTGACTTTGGACAAATCACTGAACCTCTCTCAGTTTCCTCAACAGTATTTTGAGGGGATTGGACTACATGACCTCTAAGGTTCCTTTCATCACCTCTCACCTTTTAGCTGGTCCCTTTACCTCTGCTCTGTCTGCTTCCTCCTCTTCTTTTGCTTTTGTTTTCTTTGCCAAGGAGAATATTCATTAGGTTGAAGATGACAGAACAAAAATGCCTAATTAGGAGTTGATGTCCAAGGTAACTAAAGAGATAGCAAAAATTCTAAAATGGGTCATTAAAGAGATGGTTGATAAAGATTAAGAAAAGGAAGCAGAGAAGCCAAAAAGTTATCATGGCTTCATCAAAAACAGATCAATGACAGACTATCCTCTTTTCCTTTTCTCCCAGGATTACTAAATCAACAAAGAAGAGAAAGTTTTTGGCCAAGCTTTTGATAAAGAATCCCATAATATTCTTGTGGAGAGGATGAAAAGATATTAGATGATAATATAGCCAGGTAGATTCGATCTGGTGAGACAGACAACAGGTACAGCTATCAATGGTTCAGGGTCAATGAGGCAGGAGGTCTCCAGGGATTTTGTGCTAGAAGCAGTGGTCCTTTTCAAGAACAAAAGACAACAACCAGCTTCACCTTGTGCTGTTAAACATTCTAACTGATGACTTGGATAAAAGTACAGATGGTATGTTCACCAAATTTGCATTTAATACAAAAGCAGGACAGAAAATTAACATATAAAACAACAATATCAAAATCCAAGACTCTTGACAGGCAAGAGAACCAAGGACTGAATCTAATAAAATAAAACTTAACAGAGGATCAATGTCAAACTTCACACTTGAATACCAGAATTCAACATCTAGGGCACAAGATGAGGGAGAAATGCTCAGACAGGAGAGGCTTTCAAAACAATCTGGGGCTTTTAGCAGACTTCAAGTCAGTGAGTCTCAGCAGGATGATGTGGAAGTCAAAAACACTAATGCAAACTTGAGAAGCACTGAGAGGAATGGCTTTTAGGTACAGAGAGATGACAGAATCACTGGGCTCTGCCCTTGTCTGATCCCATCTGTGGTACTAGATTCAGATCTGGACCCCACAGCTAACAATGTCCATAGGAAAGTAACCAGCACAATGAAGGTTCACATCATATGAGAAACAGGTGAAGGCCATATTTAGCCTGAAGAAGACTCAGGAGTGGGGAGAGAATGGAGCATAATATCTGCCTGAGTATTCCAAGGCTTGTCATGTGGAGAAGGGATTAGTCTTAGCCCCAAAAGACAAACCAGAAGCAATGGGTGAAAGTCTCAAAAAGCCCAACCAAGGCTGAATTTCAGTAAAAAACTTCTCATCAATTAGGGCTGTCCAAACATGAATGAATGAGACAATGATGCAGACCCTCTCCAGCTTAATAAGGTTGAGAGTCAATGTCATTCTATGATGCTCTACCAACTCCTTTCTACATTCACACAAAGCAATGGCACAAGACCCCCATTAACTAAAAATTTGGAGATTCACTACACATAGTAGGTGTTTAATAAATGTTTGTTCAATTGGATTGGCATCCAAATGCCACTCTGCCAATTTGTAGACAGATAGTCTTTCAGATGATAAACAAAGTTAAAGAACTGAAACCTCTCAAACCCCAGGGTGAGGGGAATCTGCCAAACCCCAGAATGAATTCTTCCATCCTCATTAGTATAATTAAAGACCAAAGAAAACAATACACAACCTGTCTTTAACAATCCATTAATATCTCAGCACACTGAAAACATTCAGATCTCACACCTCCCTCTATAGAGAGGTCCTCATTTTTTTTCAAATCCTGATTTCTATTACTATAACCTTCCTTCAAATTGTCCTGTTCATCTCAGTTCCATTCACTAAGCTCTGGTCCTTCCATTGATTTTCAGTCAAACCGGAGTTTTCAATGGGATGCTGGAGGAAATAATTTTAAGCCAAATGCATGTTCTGATAACAATAACACTGCCAGCTTAGATTGCAATGACACTTTAAGGCTGGCTAAAAGTTTTTGTCCCAATCACCTTTGCAGAATATGTTTGTGTGACTATTTAATATCTCCATTTTACAGAGAGGGAAATCGAGACTCAGAGACATAAAGTGATATGCTCAAGGTCAGTGCCAGCATATGAACTCTGTACCTCAGACTCTAAGACCAATGCTCATAAAGGATATAAAATAAAAAAAGACTTCATTTCATAGTATTGATTCTTTTTAGAAGTTTATGAGATTGAGATTCTAGCTATAAAGCTTTCTCCAGATATAGAGTTCTACATAACCAGTCCCGGAATCCTAAGAAACATTTTCTTCTGGGCAAGTTAAGGTACCATAAAATTAAGTTCTTATTTTAACATCTAAGAACTCATCTATGGGGTTAAGTAAGACAAAAATCAACGTGAAACCAACATCACCAGGTATAACATTTGCAAAGCACCATTACTGAGGAAGTAGGGCTACCAAATATTAATTCCTTGATGATGGTAACCACCGCCTTAAGAAACAACATTTTAAAGCTGAAAGAGATTTCAAGAAGTCAGCTAATCCAGGGTTTAGTTTTTTGGGTTCCCTCCCCCATCATGAACTCGGGCAATTTGAGTTACTCTGTGGAATGCCTCTCAGAATAATATTTTAAATGCAGAAAATAAAATACACAGGATTACAAATGAAACCAATTATATTGAAATATGTATGCCTTTTTTCCTAACCAAGTTTGAATACCTCCTAAAATTCACAAGTTAATAGCTCCTGATATAATTTAATCATCTCATATTATGAGGAAATTGAGACCCTGAAAGAGTTAAGGGACTTCCCCAAGGTCACAAAAAGTCCTAAGTAGCAGAGCTGGAATTTGAACTCAGAGCCTTTGTCTCCACATCCAGGGCTCTTTCCACTATAACACATTTATAGGAAGCAATGCGATGAAGAGTCAGGGTTAATTTTCTCCAGAACCTTAAAAAGTATCAGGGGAAACTTCCCAATCTCAGAAAGCACCAAGTGTCCTCCACCCGTTTAAGACTCTAAAACAGGGGCGGCTAGGTGGCGCAGTGGATAAAGCACCAGCCCTGGAGTCAGGAGTACCTGGGTTCAAATCTGACCTCAGACACTTAATAATTCTCTAGCTGTGTAGCCTAGGGCATGCCACTTAATCCCATTGCCTTACAAAATGAAAACAAAAATAAAAAGACTCTAAAACAGAGGGGTCCAACATGTCACAGGTAGGCAACATTTCTAAGTGCCACACTCAGATCAGACTAAAGTGTAATTGAGAAATATTTGGCAAAATAAAAACCCAGATACTATTATATTTTAAAATTAAGTCAAAATGCACTTCACTGGACTCCTCGTGTATGGATAAGTGGCCCCTGTTTCTATCTGACTTTCCACACTATTAATCTAAGGCGGCTGGTAGTCTCCATAGTTTGGGCACCAGTCCAGGAATCAGGAAGATCTAAGTTCAAATAAGTCCACAGACACCAGCTGTGTGACCCTGGGCAAGTCACTTAATCCCTGTTTCCCTCAGTTCCTCACTCGTAAAATGATCAAGAGAAGGAAATGCCAACCTACTCTACTATCTCTGTCAAAAAAAAACAAACAAAAAAAAATCAAGTGAGGCCAACATGACTGAAACAACTCAGCAACAACCGATCTAAAACAAACCAGATGCCTTTTCCGTAGAAAGGAAGGAATTGGACTACCGGAGGGACCATTGCTTCCAGCTCTGACATAGATTTGAACCTTGAAAGGCCCTTGGGAGTCATTGAGGCCAAGCCCCTCATTTCATTGAGGAGAAAACTAAAGCCACATATGTGAGATGGTCAGCCAGATATGAAATCACAGAACTAAGAATTGCAGCCAGGCCCTAGGATCCTGGAGTCAGGGCTCTTTTCACTCATCTTCTCCGCCTCCAGCCTAAGAACCAGTCAGCTCTGATGCTCTCAGTTCTCAGGTCCCTCCCAGACCCGACATTTCGATAGTCTATTAACTAGGAGTTTCTCAGTTCCAAGGTGTCTCCCCCTCCCCAATACCCCAGTCTAATTCAGCTGATGGCAGTCCCAAAAGGACTATTTCCCCGGAATCCGGACCCCCGCCACAGAGGCTTCTGCTTTGATTTCACCTGCCTCCAGGTGAGTGGGTCCGGGCTTGGGAAGCTGCCCTTTTCCCCGCTAAGCTGCGGTTCCTTCGTTACCCAGGAGCTGCTAGCCCACGAATCACCCCCAAGCAGTCTTCCCTTGCAGGAGATGTTTCTGTACCCCGTTTCCCAGGTCTGTTTTCTCCCTGAGCCTCAGGGGTGGCCCAAGGGGAGAAGAGGGAGAGGAGGGACGGACGCTTAGGACTCACTGCCTGCTCGGGCTCCATTGCCCGGGTCCGGGTCTCTCCGGCGGCGGAGCTTCGGGCGGAGAGGAACCGGGCCAGGCTCCTGGGCTCCCGGGGCTGGCACCCTGTGGGGCCGGCCGTCCCTCCGCGGGCTACCTGGGCTGCTTCTCCCTCTCCCCGTCTCCCTCCCTCCAGCCTGCTCTCTGTTTCAGTTGCTGAGCTCCCGCCTCCTGCAGTGTTCCAAGCCCTCCTTCCAGCTCATTCATTCCTCCTCCTCCTCCTCCTCCTCCTCCTCCTCCTCCCTCTCCGAGCTGAGCTTGGCAGAGTTCCTGCCCTGAGTCACCGAGCCAGGAGAGCTCCGGCGGCCGGGACTGCCAGGTCCGACTGACGCGCACAGTCGGGAGCGCTGGTCTACCAAGCAGGCGCCCTGGCTTTGCCTCAGTTCTGCTAATTGCCACTGGCCACTGCCCTGGCTCTTCTGGGCCTCAGTTTCCTCGTTTGCAAAAGTGAGCGAATAAACTGGATGATCTGTCAAGTGCTCCTCTGCTTCTGTTTCTACTATCTCTATTGTAGACCCTTCCCAGGAATAAACCAGCCCTAGTCTAAGGTCACATACAGACTCCTCTGCCATCATTCAAAGCCCTCCACAACCTGGCACTATCCTCCCTTTCCAGCAGTATTATGTATAAATTACCCTTATGGTCCAACCAGACTAGTCACCTAATTACTATTCTTCACACTTGATCTCCTGCCTAGTTCTTCACCTTGGCCTGAGCAGTTCCTTATCTTACCTCTGAGCTCATTTAATGTCAGCTTCTCCATGATCTCCACCAAATGATGGCATCTTTCCTCTCCTACCCTGCAGATACTGTATGTCTACTTAGTTGAATGTAAGCTCTTTGAAGACACGGACAGTTCCATTATGGTCTCTCTATTCGCAGCTCCTACCAAAGAGTAGGTCTTGCTGGTTGATTGACTCTATTTTATTCATTCATACATTCTTGGGAAGTGGGAGGAAAGGGGAGAAATGATCTGCCTCAGTCTGCCTAGGCAGACAAAAAAGGATTGAGGAAAGGACACATCTTTCAGATTCCACTTCTCAGAGTTAATATTACTACCCTTGTCAACTGCCCTGTTATATGAAGCCCCTGCAGTCAGGTTACAAGAAAAGCTGTTCAGTCTTGTATGAACTGATGCGAAGTGACCCAAGAGAACAGTGTACACAGTAACAGCAAGATTGTATAATGATCATCCGTGAATTAGCTCTTCTCAGCAATACGATGATCCAAAGACAATCCCAAAGGACTCTTGATGAAAAATGCTATCCCCCTCCAGAGAGAACTGATAAACTTTGAGTGGAAAGTGAAGCATCCTCTTCTCATTTTCTTCATTTTTTTTGGTTACTGTATTTCTTTTTACAATATGAAAAATTTGGAAATATGTTCTGCATGACTTCACATGTATGAGTGACACTATATTACTGGCTTTCTCAAGGGATAAGTAAAGGGCAGAAGATAAATAGAGAATTTGGATTTTTTTAAATGAATGGTTTTTTTAATGTGATTAAGAAATATTTAACAAAACAAAATATATTTTTAAAAAAGAAAAAAAGGCTGTTCAGACTCAAGACTCAGAGATGGAATTTGGTCCCCCATACACTACATTCCTAAATTGTGTGGCCTCTCTACCACTCTGATTTTCGGGGCATAACAAAACTGGCATAAAACAATCTGAGTATAGATACAGGTTAGCTGATCACAATTTAATTAGTATAGAAAGTTAGTACCATTAGGAAAAAACCAAAACTTTCCTTGGTTTTGAGGACATTTAGAATGTAAATTTCCAGAAGATATGGAGCTTACAAAGGATAGGAATGTTATGAGTTGGTTTATTCTAACTCTTCCTCCAAGGATCAGCAGCCCATCCGATGCATCAATTATCTGTTTATTCACTCCCTTCTAGTGGGGCCAGGGTGGGGAAAGGAGCAAGCAGAACTGGCATCAGCTAACAACTTCATTATCAGTTAAAGGTATAAGAGGCATTAATAAGGTAGAATAGGGCCCAGGAGGGAACACCACCCCAGCAGCCTTCTAACTCACCTATCTGGCTCCTAGTTTCTGAAGGTGGTTGAGCTCTTGGTGAGAGACAAGACATGAGACTAGCAGTAAAGCTTCCAAAACAGGCTTAACCAAAGGAATACACCTTCAGGCCAATGAGGAATGTCCCTCCCTGATTCCCATGATCAGACAGGGATGGATCCTTCCTTCCTGGGAATGCTCAAAACTTTGGACCCTCATGTACCTTTCCTACTCTACTTTGCATCATTTTTGTGCTCCTGTCTTAGGTGTAAGATCATTTAGGGCAAAGACTGTTACATCCTCCTCTTGGCACTCCTATCAGTGCCCACCCTAAACACGGTATGTGCTCTCACTAAGTGTCTGCTGAACTGAATGACTGAATAAGAAAGCAGATGTCAGAGACACTACAGAGGGACCAAGGGAAGCTTCCCTGGTGACCTGAAACACAATGCCCCAGATTCAACCCCAGCTCGAATGAGCATGGAGGCAGATCATTTCAGGATGCACAAGCAATCCAAGAGAACACACCCCACTACCACTTCACCGAGCCTGCCAAGCCAAACATCAAGCCTGCTGATTTTGAAGAGGCTTTTCCCAGCTCCTAAGGAGAGCCATCTTTGATAACAAAGGCTCACTGAGCAAGGGCAAGAACCTACTAGAAGATCGCCTTATCTTACATCTCCAAGTCATAAAACATGGCAGGAGCTTTTCTCCCTGACAGCATCCTAGAAGAATTTGATGTTCCCCTATAGTCTCTCTGGGGATCAGCAAGGAAGGAACTAATTAAGGAATGGAGGTGTCATAGGATCATAGCTTTTCAGCTAGAGGGAGCTCAGAGACCATCTAACCCAACCCTAAGGCTCAGAGAAGCCGCCGTGTGCACAGCTAATAAGAGTCAGAGGCAGGATTTGAAACCAGGTTCTCCTGACTCCAAGTCACTTCTCACCATAAAATCCTTTAGCCAGGAGCTTTTTGGGTACAGCTTTTACTAGTACTATCTCTTAAAATCCCATAGTGTCTCAGGTGCCAGGGTCCACTAGAAATAGCCAAATGTCTGGAAAGACTTGCACAAACTGTTGCTGAGTGAAGTGAGCAGAACCAGAACATTGTACACATCAACAACAACACTGTGAGATGACCAACTATGATGGATACAGCTCCTCTCAGCAGTTCAGTGATCAAAGACAACCCTGAGGATCTGCTATGGAAAATACCATCGACGCGGTATTTCGGAAAAAAACAAACTATCAAGTCTGAATGAAAGGTGCAGTATCCTATCTTCATTTTTAAAAATTTTCTTTATGTTTTTTTCCTTCTTTCTCATGGTTTCCCCCCCTTAGTTCTTATTCCTCTTTCACAACATGACTAATATGGAAATATGCTAAATACGATTATACATGTACAATTCATACCAGGTTCTTTGCTTGCCATGGGGAAGAGAGAGAGAAAGGTAGATGGTAGAAAAATATGAAATTCATAATCTTGTAAATGGATGAATGTTGAAAACTACCTTTGCATGTAATTAAAAAAAAAACCCTTAAATTATTTATTTATTTTTTAGGTTTTTGCAAGGCAAATGGGGTTAAGTAGCTTGCCCAAGGCCACACAGCTAGGTAATTATTAAGTGTCTGTGGCCAGATTTCAACTCAGGTACTCCTGACTCCAGGGCTGGTGCTCTATTCTCTGTGCCACCTAGCTGCCCCAAAAAATTTAAATTAAAAAAAAAGAAATAGCCAAATGCATTTCCTAAAAGGAGAGGAGTTCCAGATAGAAAACAAGGGGTCAATATGTAACATGGCAAAAGACAACAAACTTTGCTATAAAATCCTGTTTTGAAACTCAAGACTTCAACAAGAGAAGTTTGCAGAATATCCTTGTTGGAACACCACAGGATTGCTCTGCTATACAGTAAGCACTCAATAAATGTTTATTAACTGACTTACTCCAGGGGCTGCCTGGGCTGAGCAGCTTTAACTAGGAGCATCCAAATGATAGGATGCTGTCACTTTAAAAGTCCATAAATGTTCTTTCTTATCCAAGGTATTATATGACATCATACCTTGAGTGCCATTCTACACCACAGTGATGAACGTGTACAAGGAGGGTTCACCCAGTATCCTAATCTCTGGGTGTTAGGGTGTCACATATAACACCCTAATCTCTAAGTCTTGCCAATGAAAAACAAAAGGACTGAGTTGCTCATTACTTATGAATGACTGTCTGCTTAAGCAACATCTACAAGAGCCGTCCAATGCCTAACCAAGGTCCCAAGCTGGATTAATATTGTCAGTTTCCTTTGCCTTCCAGAAATCAGAACATACATAAGCCCTGCCCCTGGGGTGGTTCTATTCCAGAACAGACAGTCAGGACATAAACAGATATATTAAATGGACATGGCAATTGCAAACACGCAGCAGGTAAAACTGAAATATATGTTGATATATTCATCTGGAGACAACTGGGACCAATGCTGCCTTGGAAACCTCTCTTTTCCTACCTAAGGGGAACCATACTTTATATCCAAAAAACAGGATTCACCCCTTCTCTGGGCCCTAAATTTCCCAACTGAAAAATGAGGGTTTAGGCTATAAGATCTTAAATACCAAATGTTCTGATATTCTATATTCTAGGATGCTAATCTAATCAAATTCCTGCTATTACATGATTGGGTTCATGACAGTGGGCCTGCCATACTTTGGTGGTTGTTGTTAGTGGTCTAGCCTTCATTTAGCCCTTTAAAGTTTGCAAAGCACCTTATAGATGCATTTAAATTTTACAGATGAGGAAACTGAGCCCCAGGGCTAAGTAAACATCTGAAGCAGAATTTGAACTCAGGTGTTCATGTCACTAAATCTCATGTTGCAGCTGTCTTACTTTTGAGGTGGTAACTTCTTGATTTAAATTTATAAGGTTGACATAGCAGCCATGGTTCACAGTCATAATACGGCTTCACCAGAAGCCAAGCTGAGGCAAAGAATTGGCTTCACAAGCTCAGTAGCAGGAGCGCACAGCTTGGAGTGACCCACATAAATTCTGACATTTTCAAGCCTTTATTTGTAAAAAACCAGGGCACTGCAGCAGCCCATCATTGCAAAAATCAAGGGGTTGACAGGGCCAACAGCAGCAGGGGAACGCCATGAGGAACTGAGGCACAATACCATTTAAAAAAAAGAAAAAGAAAATGAAAACAGAAAAAGAATTGAGAGTGAGGGGAAAGGGAAGAGGACCACTGGCCCCATTATAGCAGGAGACACTGTCACTGTCCCCACCACAAGGACTGTCTATGCCACTCCCCTGTCATTACTACACTTGACAAGATGAATAGCATCCTACCTTATATTTTTAACCATAATAGCAGTTTGAATTTCTAATGCTTCAACATGCAAATTGTTTTCATCACAGCTGAAGGTATATCAAGTAGTTTAAAGAATATTATCTACATTTTAAGTGTGGGGAAACTGAGGTAAGTGCCAACATAGTTTGACTAAAAAGTGCATGCTGTGAGTCTAAAACAGTGTCATGTGAGGCAGATCTGTGGACCAGGCAAAGCCACAATTTCCTAATCACTAGTTTCATCCATTTCCAGGACATGACCAGAGTTAACCCAGTAACCTCTGTGTGATCTTACCAAGGAAATGAGACACTCTGAGAGAAGGTGATACTGGTCATGTCAACCAGGAGCTGTTGTACTAATACAGCTCCCCACCCCAGAATGCTCAACGTTCTTTATCACTGACTCTGAATCTCGGCTTAGACTCTGGTCTTCAGGCTCCTGGCCCATTTCCCCAACGTCAGAACTATGCAGCAAGGAAATGATGGGGCAGAGAGAGTTCAGATAATTTTTCACTGGTGGTGACCCCCATTTTGAGGTGTGGGGAAACATCCTTCTGCAATCACACAACCATCTCTTAATTTATGGAACATAAAAAGGCCAATGAAGGTGTGGAAGTGGAGGTAGTATGGGGAGAAATGGGATATCTTCTTCCTTCTGTGCAAAGACTGCTGAACCCAACACAGGGGTCAGGTGTTCTCCTCAACAGATATCAAACCACACTGGCTGAGTATCATGGAGAAATTCATTCTTACTGATTATCTGGGGGGGGGGGGGTAAAATCAGCCTTTCTCAGATTTGAAGTTCTGAGGTCTCATTTCTTAGGGGAGTTCTACTCTGTAGAAAGTTAACACAAAAGGTAATGGACAGCAAGTATGTAAAGAATGCTGAACATGGAGTCTGGAAGACTTGGGTTCAAATCCTGATTCTAGCTGAACAAACTGGATATCATTTTACTTTGATCTGCCTCAGTTTCCTCATCCTCAAAATGGGGATAATAATGACATCCATTTCCTAGGATTGTTGTGAGGATCAATTAAGGTAACGTAGATAAAGTGCTTTGCAAATCTTATATAAATGCTGGCTATTTAGAACCAGCTGAGAGTGGGTGAAAATTCTGGTGAATGTCCTCCTTTCTAAGAGAGGCTAGGTCTCACAGAAGAAGAAAATTGGACTGACAGAAGACTTGGATTTAGACCCAATTGCTATTGAGCAGGGTGATCCTTGACACATCTACAATAATCTCAATTATTGTCATTACAGGTTGTTAAATATAAAGGTGGCCACAGATGAAGTTTTAAATACACGAATGGGAGAATTCATACCCTGATTCCTTTATGAGGTGTGGATCTCTCTTGGTCTGGGGACAAAAGGGCCTATTAGGGTGGGCCAACCCAACCAGAAATCTCGTTTTAATATCCACTCTAAGTGGCAGAGGCATTTCAGTAATTACTCAGTCCTGTGTGAAGGAGGCTGGTAGTGGGATTCCAAGAATGAGGCAGACCCTGGCACTTGCATAAGAGGGAAGCAAGAAGGGAATAGGGATTGATTCCAGAGGGAGTGTTACATTCCTGCCCTCTCCCATGTCCATGTCAGTGAGTCAACTAGCATTTAATAAGGAACTGTATTAAGCACTGGGGATTCAAAGAAAGGCAAAAGACAGTCCTTGAGGCCCTCAAGGATTTGGCCACCTAAAATGAGGGCAACAAGATGCAAACCTGTATGTGCAAACAAGATATATATATATATATAGAGAGAGAGAGAGAGAGAGAGAGAGAGAGAGAGAGAGAGAGGGAGGTTAGCAACCAAGTTCAGCAACATGATAAATTTAATTGGGATGCCATAGACATACAGCAAGACAGAAAGAAAGCCAACAGAGGGAGGGAACAGCTTCTAAGGCCGTGGTCTCATTACACTAGGGGAAAATGGTGGCTAAGGATTCAAGAAAGATCCCTGAGTGATCAGGAGTTGAGAGTTATCCTTTGGACACTCTTCAGAGTGTGAATTGGGGAAGCAATGGGACATAGAGAGGTGAGTGTTACATACTTTATAAGTGTTGAATTTCCTAATCTGAAAACTGGGGATATTAATATCTGGTCTATTTAACCCCCAGGACTGTTGGGGGATCTAATAGGGCAACATATAGGAGAGTAACTTATCAACTTTGACTCGTAAGTGAATAGTACTTGTTTCTCTGGTATTTAGCTGGACTTATGATTTCATTCAGGTGGGTATCCACTCCACTGACAGATTGCAGCCCGTTGACATCTTCTCCTTCTGTGTTGAATGTACAGAAAGCCTGCCTCTGATCCCTTGCTCTAAATCCAAGTGCTAGAAGAGCCCTCAGGCTTCCCATCTATAACCTACTGTTTTTCATTTTATTATTAGTTCACTTCCTTTTCTGGTGATACACATCCCTCAAGCAGAGACAAAGGCCATTTTTCACAGGTAAATCCCTGTGACACCTCATGGTCCACCATGAGTCTTTCTATCACCTTTTTTTTAAGGTTTTTGCAAGGCAAATGGGGTTAAATGGCTTGCCCAAGGCCACACAGCTAGGTAATTATTAAGTGTCTGAGACTGGATTTGAACCCAGATACTCCTGACTCCAGGGCTGGTGCTTTATCCACTATGCCACCTAGCCGCCCCTTTCTATCACCTTTTGAGTTACTTGGGAAAGGAGAGAAAGAAGAAGGAATAACTAAGAAAAGAGAAGAAAGGTAAGTAGGAAGAGATAGAGAGATGTGGAGAGAAAGGCAAGGGTGAAAGAGAGAAAGATGAAAAGGGAGGGAGGGAGGGAGGGAGAGAGAGAGAGAGAGAGAGAGAGAGAGAGAGAGAGAGAGAGAGAGAAGAGATATTTCAGAATTCACAACCATAAGACACTAGTGGGAGGATGCCAGTATAAAAGTCAGCTTTCTGCAGCAGGAAGTGGTTCAGCATCACCAACACTCTGTGCATACATTCCCATTTGAGCTCCAACCTGATCTTTTACTCCTACTCAATTCTGGCCCCAGCTCCTCATCTCTCTGGGCTACTTTTCTAAAGTAGCAGCAGAGCCTAGTGGACTTCAGAACCACGCATCCATATGGCATCTTTGTTCTTCCTACACCTGCCCCTTTTCAACTCCCTTTTATTGGTTATCTTCCCCATTAGGAGGAAAGTTCTTTGAGGGAAAGGACTGTCATTCTTTTTGCTTGTATGTTTTACCTCAAGGTTATTTTACCTCTCAGTTTATGAGTAGAAAAGTGACATGATCAAATCTGAGCGCTTAAGCAAAATGGTGGCAGCAGCTGCAGAGAGGATAGACCAGACTTGAGGCAAGGAAATCCAAGTCAGAGATATTGAGGCTTGGAACTAAGGGGGCAGCTCTACAGATTCCACAGAGAGAAGGGGAGAGGAGTTGTGTAACAGAAATAGCATGCTTTGGCAGTAGTATGGAGGATGGGTGGAATGAGAAAGGACTTGAGACAAGGAGATCTAATAGGAGGCCACTGCAATGGTTCAGATGACAGACAAAAACTTTAACTGTGTGAGTGAAAAGGAATTGGATATAAGAGATGTTGTAAGATAGAAATGGCAATATTTGGCAAAGTGTGTGTGTTTGAGCAGGTAGGTATGTGAACATGTATGTGTACATCTGTGACTTTGTGTATATGTGTATGAAATGAAGGATGTTGATGAGACATGAGATTAAAAAGTAGGAGTATGGAGTCTCAACCAACAGGGTATATGTGGGGAAAGGGAGAGTGAGTAGATGACAATACCAAATTTATAAACCTAAGAGAACAAGAGATGAATGGATGGATGGATGAATAAATACACAGACAGACAGACAGACAAACAGATAGATATAGTAGTGAGCAAAAGAGAGAGGAGAGATAGCTGGCTAGACAGAGAGATCAACCTTGTGTGTTGTTTCATCCATTTTATTTTTCTACTGTGGATGGTTAGCCTGAACTCTTTCATTTTACTATGGATTTTACCACGAATAGTTTTGAAGTGATGGAATAGTTCTGAGTAGTGTTTTGAGGAATATCACAACATTGGCACAGTGGATAAAGAGCTGGTCTCAAATTCAGATACAATTAAGTTCCACTCCTGACTCTCACACAATTGCTGTGTGGTCCTGGCAAGTCATTCAACTTGCTACAGGCAATTCTTGAAAACTATTAATTGCATTGGTAGTTGGTCACCAAGAGCTCTCTTTACCCATGAAATCACTGGTCTAGTCCCATCCATCCCCATCCCCATCAGGTAAAGCATTTACAGATCCTTCCCAACAATTTGGAATCTTGCAACAATTGTCACTTTACACATCTTCCATGACAGTGGCAAGTAGACAGAGCCATAACTGGCAACTTTAGTGCCCGGGCCAACTATCATAAAATACATTGAGGGCAAGAAGCATGGAAGTCATTTCCTATTCATAACTAGCTCCTTTTATAAAATAACTAGTTCTGAAAGAGAAAAGTGCAATCAGCACCCTTTAAAACTCAGCACCCTGGAGCACAACCCTGGTTGTTCTACCCTAGTTATAATCCCTTCTTTACAGAACCAGCATCCATTTCCCTGTTAGATTAAAAAGCAAGCCACAATTTGATTATGAGAATTAAAAAAAAAAACAACCCATAGCTCTCGCTTCCATGTTGAAATGGTTTTCTCCAAGCTATTTAGAAGGAGAGAAGAAAAGCTAGTTATGAGTGGCATCACTTAAATTCACCATGCATTAAGAAAGTGCTGTTTTAAATGGGATACCCTGCTGAGATCGCTAAAGAAAAACGGCTCATTTCAGAAAAGCATGTGCATTTGTGAGTGGAGGGGGAAGGAGGAGGTGGCAGGGAAGGAAGGTCGGCGAGACACCGAAGGGCCCAGCAAGCTGGCATTGCTGCCCTGTGAGTGGTTGGTAGTTTCTAATTACTTCCCTGAGTTTTCATGAACAAGTCACATATACCATTCCACCGCAGGGACACAAAAGCAATTAGAAATAGGAATGCAGCCTTTATTACTCTACCCATGACTGCAGTCCAAGCCACACTCAGCGAGCACTCCCCAACAGAAATATTTGGTTCAAACATGACTTTAAAAGGTGATTAAGGAAATGTGCCCACCTCTCTTGGGGAAAGATGATAACTGCTTATTGCGAAGCTGTAATCACTCCCTGATTTCATGCTGTCCTTCACATGTCACCATGACAACCACCCAAAAGCTTCTTTCTTTCTCATAAGGAAGAAAATGGATATTTTAAATGCAACTATTACTGTTTTCTGGCTGGTAGCAGAACTGGGTTCTAGCTCCAGCCAGGTCACTACCTAGCTGCTCTGTGACCTTGGCCAGGTCATGCCCAGCTCTGGTCTCCTGTAAGGTCTAGGGAGTCCTCTAAGAACTGGGAGTCAGGAAGATGCAGGTTCTGGTCAAGGCTCAGCCTTGAATTTGCTATGTGACCTTGGAGAAGTCCTAGCTCCTCTCTGGGCCTCAGTGCTTTCCACCAAAGGCCTGGTGGTCCCTAAGTTTCCTTCTCGCTCCAGTGGTCTACTGCTCTCGAGATGTCCTCCCTGTACATGATCTCAGAGTAAGTCATCAAGCATATCTGCACAAGGGTCAGAGATAATCCACATCCAAATCGTTACTGCTTTGCATGTGTATGAGTGTGTAGAGATGTATCTGAATATAATGTGTGTGAGAGATGTATACGTGTATGTATGTAGGGGTGTGGATATATACATGTGTGAATGTGAATGTTTGTGATTTTGTTTGTATTTATATGTATGTGTGTATATATGAGTATCTACAAGTGTGAGTTTGTGTGCACGTATGTGCCATGTACCCATGTGAATGTGTATATGTTTGAGCGTGTCAGTGGTGAATGTGTGTGTTTATATCTGTGACTTTGTGTATCTGTGTATGAAATGAAGGACATTGATGAGACATAAGATAAAAAAAGTAGGACGATGGAGTCTCATGATGAGTGAAGACATTCACCTTTGGCCAAGTGTGCAGGATGCTGTGGGAAGTGAAAAGGATATGTGTACCATTCTTGTCTTGAAGGAGTTTTCAGCCTGGGCAGAAGAATTTTGAGTTTACAAGGTCCTACACTAAGCACTAGTGATAGAAAGAAAAAAATGAAATGGTCTTTGTCTTCCAAAAGTTTATACTCTGACCACAACAATAACAATTATAACCTTTAGTGATTTAAGGTTTGCAAAACACTTTACAAATCTCATCTCATTTGATCTTCACAACAGCCCTGGAAAGGAGGTATGATTATTCTCTCCATTTTACAGATAAGGCAACTGAGGCAGGCAGCAGTTAAGTGACTTGCCCAGGGCCACACAGCTAGTAAGTCTCTGAGGCTTTATTTGAACTCGTGTCTTTCTGACTCTATCCATTTTGTCACTTATCTGCCATATTTTACTGTGGAGCCTGCATTACATGTACACAGGTAAGTAAAAGTGACATAATTGGCGGAAGTCCTAACAACGTGAAAGAAGATCAATTATATAGGAAAGCTGGTAGCTCACCTGAGCTTTGGAGGAAGTTTAAGGATTGTGGGAGGTGGAAATGAAGATAAAGCACTATCCAACTAAGGGGGCAGGATCATATACCACCAGAGAGGGGGAAATTTCAGTTTGGCTGGGAAAATGTTTCAATTTACTAAAAATATCACTTACACAAAACTTTTCGGAAACGTACCTATGTGAGCAAAAAATTCACACCAGTATATTTGGTAAGTAACAACAGAATTACCTGGGGAAGAGGAATAAAAGGGGAAGGGAGAGTTAGTCAAGGAAAGTTGGAGGAAACTTAAGTGTAGGGCAGCTAGGTGGATAGAGCACCAACCCTAGAGTCAGAAGGGCCTGAGTTCAAATTTGACCTCAAAATCTTAATAATTACCAAGCTGTGTGCCTTGGGCAAGTCATTTAACCCCACTGCCTTGCAAAAACCAAAAGAAAAAAAAAGAAACTTAAATGTATTAAGTGCCTACTGTGAGCCTGCCCTCAAGGAGCTTTACATTCTAGTAGGGAGGAAGGGTAGAACACATAACACCTACATGATTAAGAAAATAATACATGCCTCAGTCAGATGGAGATACTGGGAAAATCTTATCATGAAGTTGGAACAAAAACCCAAATTTCCCCATGAAACAGAGCTACCTAGAGAAGGCCAGAGAACTGACAAAGTCATGGCTTCAGAGCCTAGAAAGGTCAGTCTTCTTAGTCTTAAAGTTTTGCCCTGAGGCTAATGAAATAGGGATGCTCTCAGAGCTGCTGAGAGGAATCAGGGCAAGAGTAGTTGTGGAGAGAAGGACCTGCCAGCAGCCAGAGAGGCTAGGGAGGCAGAAGTCAGTGGGCTGATGTGATCAGGAGAGAGAGAGAGAGAGAGAGAGAGAGAGAGAGAGAGAGAGAGAGAGAGAGAGAGAGAGAGAGAGAGAGATGAAGAGGGACAGAGAGAGAAATAACACCTCAAAGCCATCCTTGAGACACACCAATGCAAAAAAGATGTCTAATTTATCTTTAGATTTTGCCTAAAGACTATAGAAACTACTGACTGGGGAAAGAAGAAAGGCAAATATCCAAAATGTGTTTTTCATTTAAAAATGAAATTAACTGGTGCTCCCTTGGTTACTTGGCATCTGACTACATCCTACCTGATTCCCCCAGATTTCCATTTCACTAGGTTTTAATCTTGAAAATGTTTTTAATCCAGATTTAATCGAACAGATAAAGCAGTAGATAGGGAAAAAGCAATGGAAAACTTCAAATGACCTCTGATTTGGAAGCTCCTGAGTGGGGGAAAAAGAGGAGGTCTTCTTTTCTGCAAGAGGCCAACATAGTCTTCTAGCCCACTCTCCCTTTTAAAAAAAAAAACTTTTAGTTATTTAAGGCAATGGGGTTAAGAGTGACTTACCCAAGGTCATGCAGCTAGGCTATTATTAGGTGTCTGAGGCCAGATTTGAACTCAGGTCTTCCTCACTGTGTCACCTAGCTGCCCCATGCACTTTTCCTTTTAATTGAGGGAATAGAAAGCTGAGAGAGCCCTGAGGTGGAGGGAACACAATGGTACTGGACACTAACCAGGGCTCTGATTCTTCGAAAGACTGTGGGTGACTTTGACATTATTTCTGCAATCCTCTTGTTTTCCATTATTTGCTCCTCTCTGTAATGCAGCTGATCCTCACATACTAGAAAATTGCCCTTGGCATGGCTCTCAGAAGTGGGTGGGACTTCAGCCCCCTCCGTGTAGGGACAGGAGGAAAACCATCACCATCTAGGGTTATACTTTTATGGCCTATGGCCTTTGAGCCCACTGCAGTTCCCTGTAATAGGGGGCTAATGGGAATCTAGAGGCCTATACAGCTGGTTCTGTCAAGCTGTAAATTTGTAGTTTGACTTTGATAGCTGACAGCAATCTCCACCTTCAAGAAGAAAGTGAAATGTCAATAAATCTCACATCAATGATCCATAAATCCTATCCATCCTGTTAAGCACCACACTACCAGCTCAAGCCTTACCTTAGACTGAATAACAAGCCCAAGTTTATTGGACTAAGACTTCATAACTTTTAAAAGCTAGTTTATAAGTTAATGGTGGAAAGAGGCAACCCAAGCATGAATGACAATAAAATGAACAAATAGCATTACAAGGGGAGGTATAGCCACAAATGCATGGAGGTCTATCTAGATGTTATTCGCAAACAACTTCTCTCTCTCCCTGAGCATTTGGATATAACCAGTCTTTTCCTTAGCCCTATTTCAAGACATCTTTATCTTTTTTCTCTGTCAGGAAAGCTATAAACATACCACAAAGTCCCAGAGCAAGAATACAGTGATACTATGATAAATGGTCAGACTGTAATAATATACTAGTCCAGAGAGAGATCAGAGCCATGCCACCATAGAGGAATCATAGAGATTGTCTACCAAAGAGGATACCCTCCATAAGATCTTCAAGTAGTGATGCAACTTTGATCTGAAAACCCCCAGTGAGAAGAACCTACTTTGGTCCATAGATCGATATCTATATTGCCCTAATAGCTCTCCTGAACTACAGTCTCACATTCCCAATTGCCTTTTGGTTATCTTGAACTGGATGAGCCTTAAGACATCTCAAACTCAGTATATCCAAAACAGAATTCATTAGATTTCCTCCCCAGTCAAACCTTCCCCTCTTCTGAACTTCCCCATTTATTGGAAACAGTACACGCATCCTCTCAGTCACCCAGACTCATGACCATGATGTCCTCCTCAACTTCTCTCTCATATTTATCCCATATATCAAATCCATTGCCACATCTTGTAGTTTTGACCTTCACAACATTTGTCTTCTATGTCCTCTTCTGTTCACAAGGTGATTTAATTTTTGACAATAATATAGAAAGGTTCAGAAAAGCAGGTAGTTTAGGAGGAGGAAGAAGAATGAGTTCTATTTTGGACATGTTGAGATTGAGAAGCCTTATGAGACATCCTTGGAACAGGCATCCTTGGCACAGGCTCTCATTCACATTTCCTGCCTGGACTATTACAAAAGTCTCCTGGCTGTTCTCTGTGACTTCAAGTCTCTCCCCACCTCGATTTCTCTACTTAACTGACAATGTGATTTTCTTCAAGTGTGGGTCTAACCTACCCCCTTCTAAATATGACATACTAGTTATATCATCTCCACCCCCTTCTAAATAAATTCTATTGGCTCTCTATTTGATCCTCCAGGATCAAAGGATTTTAACATCCTTCAAAAACATGTTCCCCACCTCCTTTTGACCTTTCCAGTCTAATTACATTTTACTCCCTTCCATGGACTTATATGTAAGCTCAATGAGTCAACAGTATGATATGGCAGCTAAGTGAGTAAATTCAAACTGAGGCTACACATTAAGAAAACATAAGGAATAAGGCCATAAGGTCCTGGTCAGACTATAACTAGAATACTGGGATTGTGTACTGGGCATCACAGCTTAAGAAAGACATTGATAAACTGAAGATTTCAAGTGGGCAACCAGGACAGGAAAGGGTCTCATGTTCATATTAGAGGAAGTTTAAGGAACTAGGGATATTTTTCCTGGAAAAGAAAAGATTCATAGATGGAGATGGGGATGCTATGTGTCACTTAAGCATCTGAAACTGTCCTATGAAAGAGTGATTATATATTTTGCTTGAAATCAGAGTGCACAGCACCAGCTCTAGCAAAGCAAATTTAAACTTAAGCAAGGAAAAAATACAGAGAGGCTCTGAAATGGAAGTGCTCAAAAAGATCAGAGAAAGAGGAAAAGGTCTTTTAAGAACAAAAATATTTACGGCTGCTCTTTTTTTTATTTTGGAAGAGAAGAATTGGAATCTGAAGGGTTACCCATCAACTAGGGAATGGCTAAATAGTTACAGTAAATAAACATAATGGAATACTATTGTGTTAGAAAATATTAAAGGGACAGTTTCAGAGAAATCTAGGAAGAATTGTATGATCTGATGCAGTGAAGTGAGCAGAACCAGGAGAACAATTTATACAATAATAACAACTGTAAAGACAAACAACTTAGAAACTCTGATTAATCAGGATTCTGGAGAACCCATGATGAAACATGTTCCCCAGATTTGAGCTCCTTGAGGACACAAACTGTCTTTTGTACTTTGCATTTAACACTGTACCTAAAACATATTAGGTGCCTAATAAATGTTTATTGATAAGCTGATAGGTGATAAATTCAGAATATACACTGAGATATTTTTATTTGGAAACCAACAAGATGAGAATTATTTTTTGTTTGATTTAACATATTTGCAACAGGAATTTTGTTCCTCTTTCTTCCTCGATGTAGGGGTGGAGAAGAGGTAGAGGGAGAGAAGGCAGATTTTAATTGGTTAAAAAAGCAAAATTTAGGGGTGGCTATGTGGCATAGTGGATAAAACACTGGCCTTGGAGTCAGGAGTACCTGGGTTCAAATCCAGTCTCAGACACTTAATAATTACCTAGCTGTGTGGCCTTGGGCAAGCCACTTAACCCCATTTGCCTTGCAAAAACCTAAAAAAAAAAAAAAAAAAAAGCAAAATTTAGTTTAGAAAAACAAATCAGGTTGCCTTGGAGATCGCGTTTGAGATCTTTAAGCAAAGGATGGATGACTTTTTTATTAAATATGCCATAGCAGGATGCTTTTTTTTTCACATATAAATTGGGCTATATAGTTTATGAGACCTCTTCCAACCCAGAAATTCTGATTCAGAAACAGGAAATGAAAAAAGCAAGGAAGAGTGTAGCTTGAGTAGAGAAGAAGAAAGAGATGGTGGTAAGTGAGTTATCTGATGGAGCTATCATTAGCAGTTGGTGAAGGGTTCAATTCAATAAATATTTGTTGGATTCCTGAAGCCAGTTTGCAGATGAACAAATGGAAATGAAGGACAGAACCTGAGAGCTTCACCTCCAGCAAAGATTTACTTCCTAGAATATTTTTCATTCCTTTGCTCAAGCAAGAAGGATTAGAGATTCCAGAAGAATCTTTCTTTATTCATTTTTAAATAGGAAGAAGGATCCATTTTCACATTTCAGATTATAGCTTACAGCTAAAAGAGGAAAGTCAATGGCTCTGAATTCAGAATAAAGGTAGGTGATTATGCACAGGCACACATCCATCAGAGAAGTCAAGAAAAAAAAAATGAACAGCTTTTAGTGAAAGTTTAGCTATTTTTTTTCCCCAGGCATACTTGAAAAAAGGACCGAGATGTTCACAAGAGTTAACCCAAGACAAAATGTTCTGTGGGTTAGAGGGAGGAATCACTAATTGGCAAGCATTTATTAAGGTCCTATTTTGTGACAGAGATGATGCTGGGCACTTGGGACACAGAAACAAAAATGAAACCATCCCTGCCTTCAACAAATATATTCTCTCAATAAGACACACATGAATTTTATTCTTGTTCAGTCATGTCCAAATCTCTGGGACCCCATTTGGGATTTTCTTGGCAAAGATACTGGAATGGTTTGCCATTTCCTTCTCCAGCTCATTTTTAACAGATAAGGAAACTGAGGCAAACATGGTTAAGTGACTTGTTCAAGGTCACACAACTAGTGTCTGACATCAAATATGAGCTTAGATCCTCCTGATTCCAGTCCAGAATGGTAGCTGTCCAACATGTGACTATATAAGTATAAACAAAAAGGCAATTTCTTGGGGAGGTATCAGCAGCTGAGGAGATAAGAAAAGCTTTCATATAAGAGGAAATGATTGATCTGAGTTTTGATAGAAACTAGGAATTCTAAGAGGCAGAAGTGAGGAAGGAACTCATTCATTATAAGAACAAAGTCTGAAGGTGGGAGATAAACTGCTTTACTTAATACTAAGATGGCTAGTTTGGCTGGGGATCAATAAATAATAAGCCTAGAAAGGTAGGCTGAAGCCAGGTTGTGAAGGGTTGCCTAAAGGAATTCATATTTGATCCTAGGAATAACATAGGTAATAGAGTTCATTTAAGAGAGGGACATGGTCAAATCTTTTCTTTAGGAAGAGTCTTTGGAAGCTGAGTAAAGCATGAAGTGGACAAAGGAAAGAGTTGAGTCAAGGAGATCAATTAAGAGGTTGATGTAATAGTTTCATTTTGAAAATGTGAAATTAAAAGATCTCATGGACCATCCAGGTAGACATGTCCAGTGGGCAGTTGGATACACAGGATTAGCGTTTGGGGAAAGACTAAGGCTAGAAAACATCTGAGGGGAAGTGATAAAAGAAACTATAAGGGTAGATGAAATCACCAAGAAAAAAAGTGTGTAAAAAGAAAAGAAAA
Source organism: Macrotis lagotis (assembly GCF_037893015.1). NCBI lineage: Eukaryota > Metazoa > Chordata > Mammalia > Peramelemorphia > Peramelidae > Macrotis > Macrotis lagotis. The sequence goes on along the minus strand of NC_133660.1, from coordinate 234,321,765 downwards.
AGTATCTTGGGAGCTTCAGATTGAAACAGACTGGAAACACAACAGGCCAAAACCCCCACATGGATTAGTAATAGAATTGGGCTTGTGAATAGTCATTATACTTTCACCTAAGTGAGAGACAGAGCTGTAGGCACACAAAAAATAAAAATTAATTTAGTTTTTAAGAGATTAAAAAGAGAAAGTTATAACTTTAAGTTTATATTTTCATGAAATCTTTGTTATCATCTTGAGAAAACTTGCCATAAAATGAAATTGCTTTCAAGGTCCAAAGGTAAAGAAGGAAAGAACTAACCTTGCTGAGACAGTGACCTGAGGGAGATATCATAGATTCTAAGCGAAGAATGATTAAATACTAAACTGAAAGATTTGCTTTATGGGCAAAGACCACACAGGGAGCACACAGACACTCAGACAAATAACTGGAAAAGAGTTCTATGCTCAGCACTATATACTATAATTCTGGAGAAGAACAAGTTTTGGTAGAAGTAACAAGACCCAAGCTGTTAGATCAAATAATCCCAGTGGGGGAAAGACCCAACTATACCAATCAGAGAGAATAAGCTCCCCTCAGCACTAAAATAAATATCCTGGGAAACTACTGCTGGAGCAAGTCTCTGCTCTTTTAGAGCTTATAGTTAGTAAAGAAACACACTAGAAACACACACACACACACACACACACATATATATCTATATAGATATAACATATAACACACATATAGCGTGTATGTCAATGCCCTTCCTGACATGAAAAATCTGATTCACTTTATCAATTTTTCATCTCTCTTGCCCCCATCCAAAGGGAAACTAGAATTTTAGTATCTAGTAACTCCCCCTTCACACCCCTTACAAGCATTCAAGCTCATAAGGCTTCACAATCCATACAAGTTTTACTTACAGAGAAAGGCTTTATATCCAAGGCTAAACATCAAGAGACTACCCTGACAGTTGTTCAGTCTCCATGACCTATAGGCTCTGACTGTCCAAAATAAGTGAAAGGACTCAGGGTTCATAACTTCACCTAAGCGATCTCTGTAGTCATGTTCTTTTGTCAGGTGTCTGTATTCTATGTCTCTGCTGTCTTTAGTTTTAGATCCTGGCAGCTGTGTCATGGGTCCTCATTATTATCATTGTCCTATGTTTTGCTAAGGCTTTCTACCCCAGGAGATGATACCAGCTTTCAAGTAGATGAAGAAATTACACTCTCTTGGCAACCAGTATTGCAAATCTGTCATGTCTGGGGGGCAGAATTCTTCTAATCCATTTAAAGTTCAGTGTTTTACTCGGAGCCCACTAGACACACCCTATAGACAAAAGTTCTCTTCAGGTAATGCCCTTCTTCTGGGTCAGCTCAAGGTGAGTCTATTCTATTTACTTCCTACCTCTTTAAGGGCCTGAGAAATTTATCTTCAGCTTAGGCAACTACTTCTATTGAGTTTTGTGGGTTCAAAGGACACTCCTCATTCTCTCTACTTGTCTTTTTACTTTTCTCATTCTCTTCCAGAATAACTACATTGGATCACACAAATTAGCCTCCTATAATCTTTAAAAGGGATGTGGGAAGAGCTCAATGAAAGCTTCCCAGGGTAAGCATTTGTGCCAAGGTATCTATTTGAAACCTTGGAGGAGAAAGATTCAGTAACAACATAGTATCTGGTTCATTCTAAGTTATCATATAAATGGGATGGTGATGATGATGATGATGATGATGATGGTGATGATGATAGTAATAATGAAAATGATGATTATGGTGATGATATGAGGTTTTGGAGGGAAAGCTCTAACACCATGAATGTCTGGAAAAACTACATGGAGGAGATGGCACAAGACTTGGACTTTAGAGAATGTGAAGGATTCAACAGAGGGTCTGCTTTTGTACAGACTCTTACCGCTAACAGCCCCATGTTGAGGCCATTGGGAAGATCATAGGAACATAGAGCTAGAGCCAAAAGGACCTTTATTTACAAATGAGGAAGCTAAGGTCTCAAGAAGGGACCAGTAAGGTTAGACAAGGTCATAAGTCGTAGAGGTAAGATATGAACCCAGGTCCACCGACTCCATCTCAAGATCCTTCCACTATATTATGACTCTCCTATATTATAGGGACAAGAAAAAGTCAGGAAGAATCATCTTCCTGCCACTCTCAGCATGGAGTTGGACAGGACAGTTTTCCAAACTCTGATATTCTGAGTCTATGAGCCCAGTCATAGGGATAAGAAAGCAGAGAAATTTGTGAAACACAAAAACAAAGTATGTCCAACTCTGAGAATCAATGGATTGAACAGAAAAAAAAGCCCCAAAGGAGCCATGAATTAGAAATTCGAGGAGGGCTGGTAGGGAGGATAAGGATCACAGTTGAGTTAAGTCAAAAAAGGGAATGATAATTTTTCAACTGTGTTGGGAAACCTGGAGACACTAGTAGAATGTACCCATTCACACCACACACAATGACCTCCTCCTTCACCACTCAATGGCTAGAAGGCTGACCTAAAATTCTTAACAGTGAACTGAAACAAAGTCTCTGGGGACACTGGAGATACTTGACCCAGAGACAAGAGAGTGTGCTCGGGAGGGTTTGGGATAGTTTACCATAAGGGCCTGTCCTCAAAGAAGCCAACATTTCTTTTGGTCAGAACCCTATCCTTTACAGGACTAATTTTCTGAGCTGGAAAGGACCTGAGGAGTCATCCAATCCAGCATTCCTCTTTCTGCAGATAAAGAAACTAAGGCCTAGAGAAAGGGAATCATCTACCCAAAGTGATACCGTTAACAAATAAAGGGAGCAGGATTTGACTTGAGGTCCTGTGCTCAAAAATCTTGTGACCTTCCATTACATACCAAAGAGGCAAAGAAAAGTGCTAGTATAGGTACCAAATTATAGCAATATAAATCAAACTCCAGTTCTTTATACTTAACAATGAGGACCCATTAGCCAGAATGGTATGGGTTTAATAAAGTCATTTGTTTAATTAAGGGGATAATTATTAAACCTGTGATTTCACTGGTAGGGATGAAAAAGCCACCTCCACCCATTCAGATTAGCACCTTCTCTAGAGTGTTAGAGAGGTAAGTGATTTTCCTTGGTTGATGTAGACAGCATTTGTCAGAAATGGAATTTGGACTCAGGTTTTCCTGGCTCTGAGACCAATCCTCTATTCACTGCACACCAGAGTTATCAAACAAGAATCCAGCAAAACTCCCAAGGGTTGCCCAAACCAGACTAAAATCTAAGTACGAAAGAAGACTTTGGGCCCAAACTGTAGTCCAGACTCAACCACTAGCCTTCTGTGACCTTGGACAATTCATTCACTTCCCCGAGACTCAATTTCAAGGAAGGCAGTTGGATGTCTGCCGCAGTAAAGAGTGGGACCAGACTTGGAGCAGGAAGAGCGAAATACAAATCCTGCTTCAGACACTCATTAGCTGCACAATGCTGGGAAAGTCACTTAAGCTTGCTCAGCCTCAGTTTCCTCAACAGCAACATAGGCAAATAATAGCTCCTCCTACCTCACAGAATTGTTTTGAATAAATGAGATATTGTTAAACAAAGTGCTGTGCTAACTTTAAAGCACTCTGTAAATGTCACAGTCATTACCACAGTTATTACCATCATCACTACCATCATCATCATAACTCTATTCCCAAAACAAGTAAATAATACATATACTGCTTCCCTCACAAAGTGGTAGTGAAAAAGAGCTCTGTAAGGGGCAACTACGTGGCTAGGGCATCAGTCCTGGAGTCAGGAGGACTTGAATTCAAATCTGACCTCAGATATTTAATACATGTTGTATAACCTTGAGCAAGTCACTTAATCCTATTGCCTTGCAAAACCAAGAGAGAGAGAGAGAGAGAGAGAGAGAGAGAGACAGACAGACAGACAGACAGACAGACAGACAGAGAGAGAGAGAGAGAGACAGAGAGAGAAGGAGGGAGGGAGAGAGAGAGAGAGAGAGAGAGAGAGAGAGAGAGAGAGAGAGAGAGAGAGAGAGAGAGAGAGAGAAGGAAAGAGAAAAAGACAGAGAATGTGAGGGCGAGAGAGAGGAGAGAAAGAAATAGAGATAGAGGGGGAGGGAGAGAGTAAGAGAGAGAAATGTGTGTGTGTATATAGATAGAGAGAGAGAGAGAGAGAAGAGGAAAGGAGAGGAGAGGAGAGGAGAGGAGAGGAGAGGAAGAGGGAGAGAGAGAAAGGAGAGGAGGGCAGGGGAGGGGAGAAGAGAAAAGTGCTCTAAAAGTCACAAATGACTGTAGAAAAAGGAACTGTCATTTTTATCTTGGGGTTGAAAGTGCACCATCTATAGAAAACAGTTAAGCATGTCCATGAGCAAAGATTTTTTGCTTGTATCGGTGTGGGCTGCTTAGTACCACTTGGGAAAGCCCAAGTAAAGGGAAGCATGATGTATATGAATACATTTACTTCTACAGGACCTTGGGGGAATGACTAATTAGGGACACGGTACCCAAGGAGTGAGAATCTATGTACAGGTTGCTATTTATTCCAGGTTGATCTGCTCCTCTCTTAGAACCAGCATTCAGTGAAACTGTGCCTTCCAGAGGTGAACCGCCTTGCTAGAAGGCAGCAGAGACATATTCAACACAGCAGTGTGCTTAGGATAATAATGAAGGAAGGTCTGGGGACTATCCTCCCCCTGTCTAAAAAGAGAGGGGGAAAACTCTCCAATGCACTCAGATGTTTAAAAATTCTTTTGAACCAAAGGAGAGAGAACTCAATCACAGTCAGCACAACACAGCTTCTGAAATGGTCCTTTCAGTCCATGTATATTTTCCCTGGTTGACCCCTGGATTAGGCATTTTGGTGAGATCCAGAAATAATGAGAAAAAGGCATGGGGTTCCTGATCTCCAGGAATGTGTTTTGAGAGGAATATAGCATAGGGAACAATTAAATCAGAGCCAATGGCATTCAATAGTAAGAGGCAAAACTGAAGATAGGCATCCAAAGAGCCAGAGAGATTCTGAGACATAGAAACAGAGAGAGACAGAGAGAGATAGAGACACCTAGACAGACAGACAGAGAGAGAGAGAGAGAGAGAGAGAGAGAGAGAGAGAGATACTCTGTGACTAGGCTTAAGGCATCCCATCTTCTCAAACTATAGCTGGTCTCGCTCTCTGATCCCTAGATAAGTGCTCTGAGAATCTTGAATTTCTACCCTTTGTTTTCTGTTTAGTTCAGTGTACCCCACTAATCTTCATGAGCCAGAGAGACTATTTTATTATTTATCACATGGGGACACTTCCCAACCATAAACTAAGTCTATTCATTTCCTTCCCAAATTAACATTTCATAACTAATCAAAAACCAGAGCAATAAAACTGTCATTTCCCAGGAAAGAAAGGTCAAATATGCAAGGAGCCCAAGTTTCTCAGAATGTGGCTGGTGCTGGGGATCATCTTTTTTTTTTTTCCTGCAAGTCACTTTTTTTTGTCTCAGAAATGCATTCAAATACTCATCACTCCCTGTACTCCACCACCACCATCACACCCTTGACCAATGGGCTCCAGACTGAAGCACAGCTAATCCCTGCTCCATCCACTTTTATTTGGTGTTAGGAATTTGATAAGGCTGCAGTATCAATAAAAGAGCACCACTCTGAATGCTAATTTCCCCAATGACTTCTGCAGAGGGTGCAATATACCCTGGCCCCTGAGCAGAATCAACAGCATTCTCCACCTCTGAAACCCTACCTGGCCCGGTCAGCACCACGGTGAGTCCCAAGACGCTGCCCTGATCCTGACACCAACAACCAGGGGCCCCCAAGTTTCTTCCAAGAGAACATAACGTTAGTGGGTCGGCATGCAGGTTCCAAAGTCTAGGAAGCATGGAAACACAGCCCATGGATGGGACCCAGGTCCTCTGCAGTGCTACCAAGAAAGCTTAGATGACAGGGTGTGTGGATTTAAAATCCAGCAGATGAGATTTAGGTTAGATCCAAGAAAGGACTTCCTGACAGAGGGCTCAGTCCTGGAAAGGTTTTTCTGATTACTTAAATTTCACTGTGGCGTCACAAGTGACTGATTGTATTGTCAGCCAGGAAACTCAGCAGGGAGGGAGGAGTCGCTTGGCATAATGGCAACTGAGGGCCATCTGAAATAAAGCCAGGGATGGCCAGAGCTACAGATTTTTCTTTTCTTTTTTTTTTTATTTCTATGTTTATAACACAGAGTACAGCCCGTCTATTGAAGAATAGCAGTGCAATAAACTCATTTTCTTGAACAGTTATTGTCCCCAGACTCAAGCTTGTCTTTGCCAAGGAAAATGTAAAGTGATTTCCCAAATGGTTGAACTCCCTTGCTCTCTCCCTGCAAATACTGCTCATCAATATAATACTTTCAACCTAGAAAGTATGGTACTTTCCCCTCCCATGATTCATGGCCATTCTATTCCCAGGGCCAGACCCTCATTTCCCATCAAATTCTGAAGTATAGAAATGAGTCTGAAAGGCAATAAGGAGAATAAAATCAACCCTGAATTCTGCAAAGAGCCAAATTCCTTTCACTGAAGCCTAAACACCATTTAGTTCTAAGATTAGCTAATTGTAGAGATGTCACACTATCACTCAAACCTCTCAGTACAGAGTTCCATCTCAGAAAAGGAATCCATCAAGGGAAATGAGAGCTGGAAAATATTTATTGCAGATTCTCTTACTTTATAGATGAAGAAACTGAGGCAGAGAGAGAGATTGAGTGACTAACCAATGGTTGTAGAGAGAGGAAATGTCAAAGCTGGGATTTGAACCCAGATAGTCTTATCTCCAAATTGAGCATTCTTTGGATCAGTACAATGCCACTCAAAGGATTTCCAGACATCATCAAGGCATCTATACCAGGAACACTTTAACCAAGTCAGAATACAGGATGCCATGAAAGCCAATCAAGGAATCTTAGAATAAGAAGGATTATAATTATCAGCTTGTCTCCAGACCTTCAGATTTACACATTCCTATATAAGATGGCATCCAGCATCTTCATCATTCTGGTTGCCATCTCCTGACAAACCAGAGTTTATCAACATACAATGGCATTGTTGACTCATAAAGAATTCACAATCCAAATCTTTTCTCCTAAACTGTTATCTACTCACATCTATTTTTTAAAAAATCAGTGGTACAATTGGGAGACTTGGCACCCATATCTAAATACCTTTCATCTTATTAAATACAGCATATCATTCTAATATACTAAGATCTTTTTGGATCCTGGCTGTTCCTTTGTTGTTGTTGTTCAGTCGTTATCAGTCATGATTGACTCTTTGTGAGTCCATATGGGGTTGTCATGACAAAGATGTTAGAGTTGTATGCCCCTTTCTTTTCCAGCTCATTTTACAAGAGGAAACTGAGGCAAACAAGATGAAGTTACTTCCTCAGGGTCATACCATTAGCAAGTACCTGATGCCAAATTTGAACTCAGGATAATGAGTGTTCCTGTCTCCACACCCAATGTTCTATCCACTGTACTATCTAGCTATTCCAACAGGGACCCCTTTCTAAGAGACCTGCTTCCTTTCCCTCTTTCCCTCACCAGTCTAGTGAATATGCCATTAATTACCTTTTGAAACCAAACAATGGACCCTTAAGCATTCATTTAGGATAAATTATATGTATTAGAAAAAGTTGTTCATCAAAGTTAAAGATCTCTAAGATTTCTGACATGGATTTCTTGCTCAGGATAATGTTTTTAAATAATTAAAGGAAATGCTAAATTCTATTTATATTTTAGTAAAAATGAAGATGCTATTTTCCCCCCACTCACATTTACAGACCTGTCCCCCCACACCTCAAACCTGAGGTCCCCAGACCCCAGGTTAAGAACTCCTCCTCCAATACAAGGAAGGGTTTTATTCTGACTTGAGTCAAATAATGAAGCTGAGGAGCCTATGACATTTTAATGCTTAGGAAGTCTTGCATACACAATACCTCCTTTGATTCTCAAAATTATTAAAAGAGATTTAGTAAGATTCTCCCTCCCATTTCCCCAGAGGGTGGACTTGCTCAGGGTCACACAGCTATTCAATGTCTGAGACAGAATTCAAAGTCATTTTCCATACTCCTTCAATGACTCCACATTGCCCTTCAACCCTCTTTGTTCAAGATCTTCCTATCTAGTTATATTTAAGAAGGTCTGAAAGATTTCTGGTCTAGGAAAGAGAGCTCTTTCTAGTTCCAGATAGAATAGAGATTTCTTAGTATTCAGGCCTGAATTTACCTGGTCAACCACAAGTGATGAGGAGGTGGGAAGTGGATGTTGGAACTCAAATCTCAACAATGCAATCACATGGGTCATGTGTAGATTCATCTGAGTTTCTCCTAGTCATAAAAATATAAATGCTAATGCATTTATTTTTTTATATTTATATTCTTATATAGCTGTCTCAATAAAGTTGGCATGGTAGAGCAAGTACTGGACTGGAATCAGGAAGCCCTGAGTTCAAATCCAGTCTCAAATCCAAAGAAAGTCGCGTGATCTGTTTGCTCCTATCTCCTCAACTGCAAAATGGGAATAATAATAGCATTTGGCTCTCAGAATTGCAGTGAAGATAAAAGAATATTAATAAAGCATTTGAAAATCCTTAAGCTACTATATAAATGTTATATAAAAATAAATATCATTTATTCCTGCCTTTTCTGAGGAAGTCAAACTAACATGGCTTCTGTCCTCTAGAAGCTTCCAATTGGAGCCAACAACGTGCCAGTCATCTGAAATCTGGGCAAGTGGGGCCAGAACTCCTAAGACAAGATCCTGTCACTCACCACTCACCAGAATGAGTCAGGGTAGATAAATACAGAAGGCACATTCTTTGAAATCCTATCAGAACCAACCCTTAAATTAGCTAGCTACCGTGGCAACCTAGAAGCCCTGCCAGCTCTATCTCTCCTTCAGCCAGGTACTTGGGGCAAGATAGGATCAAACTCCAAGGAGGAGCCAGAGCCTCAGCAGGAAAGGAGGAGATGGAGCTTGGAGCACATCACAGCTGTCACCAGCCTCTTTGACCAGAAGGACTGAGCGGGAGGGAACATAAGCCCCTTTGGAAAAAAAAGTCAGTTTGACTGTGGCCATACGGATGGCAGCCTAGTCAGACGTTTTTGCATTCCACCAGCAGAAGGGATGCCTGGCAGTTTGACACCTTGAGATGCCATTATAACTTTATCCTAAAAACTCTGCCTCCCAAGAGGTGATCTGGATGGGGGAGGAGAGGAGGCAAAGGAGGAAGGGAGTGGAGGGAGGAAATATGGAAGGGGGAAGGGGGAAGAAGAAAAGAGGTGAGGAAAAAAACAGGAAAGGGGAGAGAATAGGGAAGAAGAGAAAAGAAAGGAAGGAGAGAGAGAGGAAAGAAAGGGAAATTAGAGTAGAGAGGAAGAGGGAGCCAGAGGGAAAGAGAGAAGTAAAGGCTGGGAGAAGAGAGGGGACTACAGGTAGCCAAAGGGTAGAAAACGGAGGGTGGGGGTTGGCAGAGAAAAAGGGAAGTGATGGGATAGAAGGAGAAAGAGGAGGGAGGCTAAAGGAAGAGAGAGATATGGAGGGGCTAGAGAGAAGGAAAAGGTGGAGGGGGCTTAATATATGTGGTTTTTAAAAAAGCTTCACAAGATATAAGTGCAATGTCAATCTAGAATCCAACATTCCTTTAAGAGGGCTGTAAAGGGAGCAGGGAAAAGAGGCCACGGGAGGAATCCAGGCCTCATACCAGTTAAGGCAGCCTCATTCCCTTACTATAAGATGCATGTAATTACTGATGAAGGCAAAGGAAGTTACTGGTAAAATTCCCAGAGATAGTTTTCTGGAGGCAACAGATCCCACTGTTCAAGAATAGTAGTAATAATAATTGACAACCATGAAGACTAGACTCATTATTTCATTATTAAAGTATATTACTAGATGTGGAAATTCTCTCTAGCATTTCATCTTTCATTTATTTTGAATTTTACAATTTTTCCCCTAACCTTGCTTCCCTCCCTCACCCCCACAGAAGGCATTCTGTTAGTCTTTACATTGTTTCCATGGTATACACTGATCTCAGCTGAATAAATCATATCCTTAAGGAAGGAACATAAAGTATAAGAGATAGAAAAATTACATAATAAGATAATGGGTTTTTTTAATTAAAGGTAATAGTCTTTGATCTTTGTTTAAACTCCACAATTCTTTCTCTGGATACAGATGGTATTCTCTATCATAGAAACCTCAAAATTGTCCCTGATTGTTGCACTGATGAAATGAGCAAGTCCATTAAGGTTGATCATCACCCCCATGTTGCTGTTAGGGTGTACAATGTTCTTCTGGTTCTCACTCAGCATCAGTTCATGCAGATCTTTCCAGGCTTCCCTGAACTCCCATCCCTCCTGGTTTCTAATAGAACAATAGTGTTCCATGACATACCTATACCACAGTTTGCTAAGCCATTCTCCAATTGAAGGACATTCACTTAATTTCCAAATCTTTGCCACCACAAACAGGGCTGCTATTAATATTTTTGTACAAGTGATGTTTTTACTTTTTCCATCATCTCTTCAGGGTATAGACCCTGCTGGATCAAAGGGTATGCATATTTTTATTGCTCTTTGGGCATAATTCTAAATTGCTCTCCAGAAAGGTTGGATGAGTTCACAGCTTCACCAACAATGCATCAGTGTCCCATATTTCCCACATCCCTTCCAACATTGACCATTGTCCTTTCTAGTCATATTGGCTAGTCTGAGAGGTGTGAGGTGGTACCTCAGAGGTAGCATCTATCTTTCAACAATGCTGTAAAGATAAAATAAAATAAATTTAGAAGGAATTGGCACAATAGATAGAATATTGGGCCTAGAATCAGAAGGTCTAAGTTCAAATCCATCCTCAGATAATAGTTGTGTGACCCTAGGTAAGCCACTTCAATCAGTTTCCTCAATCATTAAATAGTAAATAATAAATACCACCAACTCCAGGATTATTCTAAGCATTAAATGAGATAATATTTGTAAAGTGCTTAGTGTAGTGCCTGGCCCATGATAGCTATTTCCTTCTTTCCTATCAATGCCCCTTATCACCTTTTCTGTAGCTTTTAGTCACATGCTAGTCACACTAGTCAGACACACAGTTAGAGTATATCAGAGGCAGGGCTTAAACCCAGATCTTGGTGACTCTGAAGCCAGATATCTGTTCCTGATATCATACTGCTCTCTGTTGTTGTCTAATGACATTCTATGATATAATTATCATTATTACTATTATTATGACTGACATAATATATCATTTTTAGATTTACAAGTGCTTTGCAGGGGCAGCCAGGTGGCACAGGGGTTATAGCACCAGCCCTTTGCAGAGTCAGGAGGACCTGAATTCAAATCTGGTCCCAGACCCTTACTAGATGAATGACCTTGGGCAAATTACGCAACCCTTCAAAGAAAAAAACCAACAGCAACAATAAATCACAAGTGTTTTGCACACATTCTTTCATTTGAACCTCAAGATAAGTCGCAATAGGAATTTTCATCCCTATTTCATAGATGAGGAGCCAGGACTGTGTTTTGCCCAAATCACAACACCAAGAGAGTTATCATCTGTCTGCCTTCCTGGATACCAGACAGATGGATTAGATTTTGTAAGCTATATTATCTCTAGGGATTCTTAACTTGGGGCCCATGAACTTTGTATACATACGTGTATGTGTATAAGAGTATATATATAGATAACTATTTTGGTATATATTATTGCAAAAGATAATACCCATGTATTATATTTTATGTATTCAAGAACATTATTCTGAGAACAATAGAATTCCCAGACTGTCAAAGGACTTCATGACTTAAAAAAGTCAAAGAACCCTTGATCTAATCCAACCCTCCCCATTTTATTTTATTTTTTTTGTTTGTTTTTGTTTTAGGCCCCCCTTCCCCCCCCCCCATTTTAGAGAGAAAGAAGCTGAAGCCAGAAGAGAAGGGAGTTTGCTCAAGATCACAGACCTAGAAGTCAGGGCAGAAAACCCAATCCCACTGATCTACTGCCAAGAAAAAGGAATGAGGGGTCCCCACACACTAATTAAACCACAAGGTAAACTGACCTAGCTTCCAAGCAGGACATCCTGCCACTGTGGCTCAGAGGAAAGCACTGCCCCATTATCCTGGAATGGATGGGGAAATGACTAATTCTGGGAACTCCCTAGCAAGCCCCCCCAGACTATTCATTTCCAGTGCAGCCCCAACATAACCTTGGCTCTTCACCCACTTTTGAAGAAGTCTGTATTCTGATTTTAGGGAGTGAAGTATATTGGGGAGTCAGGGGCCAAGCTCAATCCAGTTCTGTCTGCCCTATAACCCTCAAGTCCAGATCACCTCTCCTACTAACAATAATGACTGTAAGAATCAGGATAGAAATAAGAGGGCCAAGTGATTTACAAATTGGGAAGTCTGAAACCTCTGGGAGCCAAAGACTGCAGTGGTTTCTTCCAGGGGCATCTATCTCCAAGAGGCCCTTTCACATATTTATGCTGCCAGTCTTTTATTGAATCTTTATCGAACTCTCATATATGCTGCAATCTTTTACTCCTTCTAAAATGCCTCAAGGGTAATTAGAAGAACAAATTTGGTGCCTGGAACATAACTCCCTGTTAATAAACAAGACTACCAGGTACCAGAGTCTCTAAATTTACCATCAGCCAGTTTTCAAAAGCCAAGACTGTCTTCCCTCATTAAAACCCCCTCATTTCTCATTATCTCCTTGATACTCAGGACTTTGGCCCTTCCCCAAAACTCATTTCCAACCTAATGATCTTTAAGGCCCACTCTGGCTGTTCAAATAAGTAGGAGGGATGACCAGTCACTGGCATTTTCGAGTCAGCCAGGGTTAAGTGACTTGCCCAGGGCCACACAGCTAGTAAGCATCTGAGGCTGGATTAGAACTCAGGTCTTCCTGACTCCAGGCCCAGCACTCTATTCACCATCCTGCCCAGCTGCCCAAAACTAATATCTTCTCTGTCTATATATAGTTTGGGGTTATTTGACTGCCCTCTCTTCCTAAGTAGAATGTGAGTAACCTGAGGGCAGGGGTTGTAGTTTTGCCTTTTTTTTTTCAATCTCCAGTACCAGGTACAGAGTAAACTCTTAGCAAATGTTCTGCAGACCTATTTAGTCCACCAACAGGTACTTTCTGATACCAGACCATGATGGACATTCCATACATTTGGCCATATCCTGACCGTCACCCCATAGTTCTGTATATATAACAGGGAAGGGGAGGGAGGCCAGGCCCCAAGAGTCTCTTCTTAGCTGAAAGATGGGTGAGCAGAGTCATCTAAATAGAAAAAGATGCAAAAGAATTTGGAATTACTCAGCAACCAGATTCAGCTAGATAGAGGTCCCATGATGAGGAGCAGAGTAAGGGAAAACAAGGGCATTACCAGCTTGAACTCTATAACCCCAAAGTAGGGTGGTCGGCAGAGGGCAGAGGGTCTTAAGTGTGGATCTAAGGAACTTCGACTTGTTTTGGTAGGTGGTGGAGAGCTCACAGCAGGCATCAACATCATTCCCCATTCACTGTGTGAACAATGTTAGCCAGCTAGGTGTGACACACAGACCCAGTCTCACCCAATTTACCAAACACACGAAAACAACCCCTTCATTTCCTCCCTGCCTCACCTCCTCCCATAATCCCACAAAGACAGTTTTGCAGGGGCTACTCTTGCCCTCATAATTTCAGTGACTCCCCTCTCTGCTGATGCCCTATAATCCAAAGAATATCAAAGAAGGAACTTAGCAACTCTTCTGGAGCTCCCTTACAGTTTTATCTAATCATATTTGTGAATCTAGTCTTCCTTATTTTACAGAGGGGAAATGATTTGCCCAAGGTCAGATAATTATTAAGGGTACAGGTAAGAACTACCTCAGACTGATGACAGCCCTCACCCCTCTCTCCTTCATAGATGCTCCCTTCCACTTTCTTTCTCTTTTTTTTTAAAGGTTTTTGCAAGGCAATGGGGTTAAGTGGCTTGCCCAAGGCCACACAGCTAGGTAATTATTAAGTGTCTGAGACCAGATTTGAACCCAGGTACTCCTGACTCCAGGGCCGGTGTTTTATCCACTGCAACACCTAGCCACCCCACCCTTCCACTTTCCCAGAGGTTCAGACCCTCTCTTCCCAGTAGCTTACAGTAGAAACCACTTCCAGAGGTCCCAGAGATCCCTTACCCTATTTCCCCAAGGGCTTTTTTTTTATTTCCTGGAGGCAGCTCCAGCCCAGAATCAATGAATATTCAGCTACAACAAAGAGGTTGCAGAGGTGAACAGACATTAGATGGCAGCCTTCCCATAATAGAAAGAGGATCTCTTTAGTAATTGGGTCCATCTCCGCTCTCACAGACCAGCGACACCACAGAGAACTCTAGCCATGAGTGTGGCCCTCCGAGGGCAACAAGGAAGGATGAGAACGATAAGCCTCCACACACAGATAGGTATCCAGTTACAAGAATGAACCCCCAAACAGGTCTCCTCCACTCAGGGTCCTAGAATTTTCCAGCTAGAAGGTAATTTCAATCCCAGTCACTCATTTTACAGAAGGAAAAAACAAGGCTAAGGGCCCAGAGAGAAGGCCACTTGATTAAAGTCTTCTAGGTCTCTAGTCATTATGCCTTCTTCCCACTAAGGCCACAATGGCTCATTTCCCTAACAGAGTGAGATCATTTTTTTTTTCTGGAAGATAGTGGCTACTACTCTAGTAACCTGCAGATCAGGGTGAACAACTAAATTCCAACAACCACACCCTCCACAGGGAGGGAAGGGAGGTAGCTGCAGGCTTCTGGGGCTTAGAGCTGGCTGGAGGAATGCTCCCTCTAAACTGGATTTCCAGGAAAGTGAGGCCAGGAAACAAAGGGAGGGAGGGAGGGAGGGGGACAGAGGAAGGAAAGGCAGTTTCTTCCTTCCCTCCTCTCCCTCCCCACCTCCCCTGGGTCAGACACACACTCCACTCTTCATGGCCCCAGACACAACCAAAAATCAATCCAAAGGCTACCTCTGGGCACTTGTGGGGGAGGATACCAAAACTGCCCCACCCCACCTGCTGGACAGGTGCCAGTCAGGCCTGAAATTTCGTCATCCTTCCAGGTCCAACCCTCAGGGTGTTTCCTGTCTCCAGTCACACCCACCCTACAGATCCCTGAGCATACCCCACCACCACCCCCAGTCACAAGGGTCTAGGTTTTCCACCCAAAATTCAAGACTTTAGGCTAGGGGCCCCAACTCCCATTGTCCTCTTTTGTCAGGGAGACTGAAGTTGGCACAGTACCCTCCTTCCCTGCCCTCTCATCCCCCAGTTGGCCTACCCTGCCAATTCAAGCAAAGGTGGGAGTGGGGGTGGGGGGTCTTCCCTTCCCACTTTTAAGGACTCCACCCAGAAAACTTGGGCTGGATTAGGACCAAACCTCTGATCTCCAGCCTCTCAGGGACCCCACTCTCTATCCAGCAAAGAACATGTGAAGGGAGTGGGGGCAGAGCTCTGGGGACAAGCAGAGAACAAAGCTCAGTCCTTCCCCCCCATTCACTTGTTCAAATTTCACCTCAAACCAAAAACTCCAGATAGTAGCAGCAACTTTAGGGTCACTTCCACAAAGGACATGAGATCACTCAGGAGGGCTTCCCACATAGGTTCTGAGGGAAGGGGGGCAGAAAAAAATACATCTTGGGTTGTTTACTATTTGAGCTGCGTTGGGAAGTATGCCAAGGATCTAGAAGGTTCAAATCCTGCCTCCAATACTTACTAGGTAGGTGTGTTATCTTGGACAGGTAAATTAACCTTTGTCTATCTCAGTTTCCTCAGCCACAAAACAATGATGACAACAGCAGCTACCTCCCAGTATGACAGTGAAGATTAAATGAGCTAAAATACGTAAAGTGCTTTGCAAAACTTTAAAATGTTATAAAAATGCTGACTGTTACCATTCTGATGGTAGCAAAAGATTTTGGGGGAAAAAGGAAATAGATACTGGAGGGGGGCAGTTATCCTGAAGCAGCATGGTGAGATGAAAGAGCTCCGGAATGTGAATTAGAAAACATGGGTCTAAATCTTGGTTCTGCCATTTAATCATCTGTGATTTCATAAACATTTATCGATTACCTACACATTAAGCAAAATGCTAAGTTTGGGGGCTACAAAGACAAAAGACAAGTGCCTACTCTCACTGTCAATGATTAGGCAAGTCTTTCTCCTTCTCTTTGGTTCAGTTCATGCTCTTTAATCAGGAAGTAAGGTGGTATAGTGATTAGAACAATGATCCTGAGTAAGACCTGAGTTCAAATCCAGTTCACTTACTAGCTGTATGATCCTGGGAAAGTCACTTAACCTTTGTCTGTCTCAGTTTCCTCACCTGTACAATGGGGACAATAATAGTACCTTCCTCTGAAGAAAAGATGAGTTATTCATTGCAAAGCCCTTAGCACATAGTGCCTGGACTTATATAAGCAGGTGCTATGGAAACTAGAGTTAGCAAGGTGGCACAGTGAATAGATTAGTCTAGAGTCAAGAAAATTCATCTCCCAGAGTTCAAATCCGCTCAGACATTTACTAGCAGTGTCAGCCTGGGCTTAATTCTGTTTCCCTCAGTTTTGTCATCTGTAAAATGATTTGGAGAAGGAAATGGAAAACCACTCCAATATCTTTGCCAAGAAAAATTCAAATAGGCTCATGAAGAATTGGACACAACTGTAAACACACTGAACAACAAAATATAAATATTAGCTTTTATTATTAGGTAATAAGCTAATTACCCAATAATATTATTAGGTAATAGGACATAGAGATATAAAGACAAAAATAAAACTGTCCTTGCCCTTGTGGAACTGACATTCTATGGAAACATATGAAATATGAATTCCAAATGAGGGCATTAGTTACTGGGAGAATTGTAAGATACGGGCATTCATTGAGCTTTAAATCCTAAGACCCTATGACCCCTGTGATGGGGTGACAAGGTTTGTCCTTCATTCTCAAAGAAGACATGACACTGGGGAGGGGATGCCATGATAAGCATATGAACTGGATTTGAGTGGGGGAGCTATGCTAAGTCACCAGCCTCACTTTCTCCTTCGGAGCCATCAGTGGCCAGATATGAATCAGAAAGACTGGAGATGGCCCTGGACAAGAAGCAAAGTAAAGTGACGTCCTGAAGGTCACAAAGCATTAAGTGTGGGATTCAAACTCTGATCCTCCTCCTCTTATCCACTTTGCCACCTAGCTGTGCTGCTCCCTGTGCAGTAAGACTGGGAGGCAGAGCCCGCAACAGGGTCAGGCATAATGCAGTACAAGCTTAGCTCTGTTTCTATCTTCCCAGCCTTTCTGATGACTGGGTAAGGGAACTAACAAAGCCCTCCCCCTCTTCCCCAACTCTATGATCAATAGGAAATGTCAGCTCCAGAGAACTACCCACCCACTCATTTTATGGAATAGGAAATAGCAGCTTGAAGCAAAGTGATTTGCTCAAAATCAGGAGTTTAGGAGTGAGTGGTCCATCCAAAGCTTGGAGCCAGGTCCCAAGTAATGCAGCCAGGGGACAGAATCAGGAAGAGGCAGGCCTGAGTTGGCAAGGCCTTACTATAGCTCAGAGTGATTAACACCCTCAAACTAGTTCATGCTCCACCCAGGGGTGTTTGTAAGGAAAATGCTTAGTAAACTGGAAAGGCCTCCAGAAACGTGTGCCATTGTTCCCTTAAGTTTCACTAAAGGAATTTTAACCTTTATTATCCCGTGTGTGAACTTCTGTCCTGAAGCCAAAAAAAACCAAACAACCCTCAATCCTCCCTATTTCCAGGCTTGCTTTCTCCGCCCATTCACATTAATAATTAACTTCCCGAACACATTACTCCTCAGCATCGCCATCCAGGATGAGTAATAGCCCGGCAATCCGGGGGCTCCGGGTAGCTGTAGCTTTGGCCTTTTGTTAGGCAAGGGACTGGTACCCGAGCCTCTCCAGTCTCTAAACAAAGGCTCCACATTCCTCCAGGAAGGTGTGCCGGAAACTAGATGCCCATTCAGGAGATCAGGAGACCGGAGGCTTAGCCCTCACCTGTCCCTCCACCAGATACTGGGAAGTGGAGGGAGAGGGACAGAAAAAAGGAAAGGGCAGAGAGGGAGGGCACTCCCAATTTACACACCCAGATGGCAGGGGGCAAAACTGGGGTCACAGTCCCCATTCTCCAGAGGGAATGCCTGGGGGAGGGTAGATTTCATTTTCTCCACCCCTCACCCCCAGTCCCAAATTATTTCCCAAGACTGTATCCCCAATAACTCCAGGGCCCCCGAGTTTTCCCATAAAGCTGCAGAATATTGCAGAGAGAAATGATAGATAGGGCAAAGGACCATCTTCTTCCTGGGGGGGGGGGGGCTTTTCCAATTAACAGCCCATCTCAGACCAGATAAGGAAGGAGCTCTCCCCTGCCAGGCTGCTACCGCACCAGAATGAAGCTCTAACTCAAACTGTGGTTGAGCTCGCGCTGAGAAGGGTCCCCCGCCCCCTTCCCCTGGAGCCTCCAGCCCCCAAAGGGAGCTGTCCAGGAATGAGAGCCGGTCCCGAGCCACGCTTGGAGGTGGACCCCAGAGCACCCAGCTCCTCTAGCCGCAGGCAGGGCGCCCCCCCCACTCCCGAAGGCACGTCCCTCCCCCAGAGCCCCCAACACACACACCTGCAAGCCACCTGGCGTCCCCGCGAAAGGGAGCTGGAAAGTCGGGGCTGGCTCCACATGGCGGTCCAGGGATGGCCCATTCGGGGGTCAGCGCCCCTGCGCCCGGGGGCTTGGGGCTGCCAGAGGCAGGGGCCAGGACCCGGAGCGGCCACCGGCGAGCGGGAGAGGGTGCGGCGGGGCGGCGGGGCCCCTGCGGGGCATGGTGCGCGCGGGGGCTCGGCGGCCGGGCTCTGCCTCAGTGCCCACGCGCCCCCCAGCCCCCTGACATCACAGCCCCAAGGGCACCACCGGAGCCTGCCGCCGCCGGGGCTGCCCTTCAGCGGGGCACGGGCGGCACCAGCTGCGGCAGCAGCAGCGGCGTGCGCGGCGCGGCTCGGCTCCTCCTGGCAGGAGATGCTGCATGGATGCGGGAGGGAAGAAGGATGCTCGGAGGGAGCCGGCCGGCGGGGCGCCTGGCAGCCAGCGGGGGCAGCGCGGGGCCTCCCCCCACGACCTTGAAGCTCGGTCCCCCCAATCAGCCCAGGAACGAAGGCAGCGGGGCTCGGCCGATCCCGCCGAGCGGGCAAGGAGAATGAATGAAGGAGCCGTCCGGGCCGTCGGCAGGCAGCCAATAGCAGCAGCCCACTCGCCGCTGCCCAGCCACCTCTCCGCTGCCCAGCCACCTCTCCGCTAGCCTTCCTTGCCTTCTAGGCTCAAGCTGAGGGTGGTGGTGGTGCCACCACCCAACCCCCAAGAACAGCAGCCGGTTTCATTCCCCCCTCCCAGAAGCCTTCCCTGACTAGCTCCAGGGCAAATACTCCTGGGCATGGAAGGACCTATGGGATCACATTCCATCCCGCCAGCTCTTCTTTCTCTCAGTTCATGGGCAGAGGCTGCTCCCTAAGCCTGGTACCCCTCCCCAAACCCTGAGCTTCTCTCAAAGCTACTCTCCTGGGTCACATCTTACAGTTAGCTAATTTTGAATCCCCTCCCTCAACTGCCATGCCAGACCACCCACCCGCCCACCCACACACACACATTATTTTCCCCAATCAAATACTAGTTACTTAAGGACAAGAGATTTTTTCCTTTATATCCCTAGATTGACATATAATTTCAAACACCCAGAAAATGCTTAATAATGCTAATTAAATTAATCATATGGTTTCATATTGAGAAACAGCATGGCCTGGTGGATAGAAAGTTCGCCTCCAAAAAGAGCTGTGTTCAAGTCCCATCTCAGACATATATTGGTTATGTGACCCTGGGCAATTCCTTCTCTAAGGGTCTCCCAAGCAATGCAGTCTCTATATTGCAGAATATGGCGCATCTGCATTGGCAGAGGCAATGTTCCTATTGAAGTTCCCAACACCAATAGGATCAAATAGAGGAAAAATGATTTCTCTTCTACCTTGGCATGTCATTTCAAAACTGACTTCCATAAGGAAAGCAGCAGGTACTACTGAGATATCAGTCCAATCTGGGCTCTTCCACTATTTGTGTGATCTTGGACAAATCCCTTTCTCTCTTCAGGCTCAGTTTTTCCATTTATAAAATGAAGGGAGGAGGGGCAGCTAGGTAGCACAATGGATAGAGCACCAGCCTTGGGGTCAGGAGTACCTGAGTTCAAATCCAGTCTCAGACACTTAATAATTACATAGCTGTGTGACCTTGGGCAAGTCACTTAGCCCCATTGCCTTAAGTAAATTTTAATAAAAAGGAAAAATGAAGGGGGGCAGCCTCTATGGTCCTTCCAGTTCTAAATTTATAAACATTTGACTTATCTTTTATTGTTATCCCTTATGTACACCTCAAACTTACTTCTACTTAAGCCCAATCCTATGCCTGGAATTCAATTCGGTAATCATGAATTAATTATCTCCTCCATGCAGACAGAATACTATGCAGGGTGCTTGCTAGGAAAGATACAAAGTTTGCTTCCTCCACCTACTGAATTCCTAGCCAGCTTTAAAAAGTCTACCTGAAATATCACCGCCTCCATGAAGCTTTTCCTGCTCCGGTAATTAGTAATAACCCCTTTGTCCTGGACCGAACACTTTTCATCTGCTTATTATGTGTTACTTAAAAATAGTTATTTTTGAATGCACCACCAGAAAAGGAGTCGACTTAGTCAAAGTGGAATGGAGAGTCCTTGTAGCCAAGCAATGTCAAAAGAACTAAAGTTGAAGTTCTTTTCTTAGAGTTCATGGAGAAAATTTATGGTGTTTGTGAATATAGTTGGGGGGAACTAAAATTGAGCATTTCCTTTAATTATTTAAAAACAGGACTCTAAGAATGGGTCCATAAGCTTCACCAGGTTGCCAAAAGGGCCCATGGCAGACTAAAGGTTAAGACCCCCTGCCCTACTTTTGAGGAAGGTCACTAGCAGACAATTTACAGAAGAATATAGGTTTCACACATAATGGATGGATGGAAGCCTGGATGACAGAAAGGGAGCCTGGATGAGAAGTCATCAGACTATAGGGGCAGTTATATGGATGGAAGCCTGGGTGACAGGAAGGGAGATTTTTTTGACTATTTGGTCCCATTCCTCAGGCTCCAGCACGCATGTGGCCAATTCAATGAACATTTTCTTGATTTCCCCAGCTAAAGGTAGTCTCTTCTTCATAAGATCTATTAGCATTCCATCTTCTTCTTATGTTCTCCATACTAACTTGTATCATACTGAATTTTCGATTTCTCCAAACTGAAAATTCCATGAGGGCAAGAACTATAGTTTATAAATTTGTTAGTGTCCCCAGGACAAGTTCTTGCACAGAATGGATATCCAATAAATAGCTGCTCCATGAATTATCTTATTCTTAATATGAGGACAGGGACCAAGCCTCTTGCCGGAGGTCCTCAAAGAATATTTTCAGATAGACTGACACTCTCCCATCTAAGAAATGTTATTCGTCTAAGTCACATCAAAAAGAATTTACTAAGGGCTTAGTGAGTGCCAGGCATTGGCAAGGGATTCTTTGTTCAAGGAACGCACAACTGAATGGGAGAGACAATATGCAAACTATATGAAAACAGAGAAGCTGGAAATAACCTCTGAGGGAAGGCACTAAAATTGTGGTTGACTGGGACAGGCTTCTTGCAGAAGGTAGGACTTTAGCAGAGCTTGCAGGAAGCCAAGGAATAATACTATAAAGGTATAGTGCCCTTTCTTTCAAAGTTTTCTTTGTTGTCTGCAATAATAATTATCTCTATAATCAATTACAACCATATTATATTATTATTATAGAAGAAAATGGAGACCTCTAAAGGATGACCAGTCCAAAGTCACAGTCTAAATGTCACAGACAGGTCCACAATCCAAGCATCCTGACTCCCAGACCCTTGTTTTCCCACTGGCCCATGCTTCCCAGATCTCTATTTGGATCTAAATAAACCAGTTTTTTTTCCAAATCTATAAAAGCATATATGTCCCTACTGCAGTCATGTCTACATAACCAATTAAATGTTACATCAGTGTCAGATTCCTTGCTAGGAAACAAACCCTTGGCAAGAGGCATGTGTCATTCTCCATCTGTTTTGCTTCCCCTTCTCTAGCAGTTCCCACTTCACAGAGCCTTCCCGAGTCTTTCAGAGGTGGCTCTGAGTGGGGCAACAATGAAAGGCATCGGCCAGGCAGACTGGCTGGAATGGAGTGGGCTTTCCCTACACCAGCATCCCAAGCTGCCCATCACAGGCAATCCTACAGTATACAATACATGCATAGTTCTTAGTGGAGAAAAGAGAGGAAATGTCTGCCTCCCATCCTCTTCTGTCAATGGATGGAAGAGAAGTAGACGAGCTTAATAATAATGTAGCTAACATTTATATAGTGATTACTATATTGCCAGACACTGGGCCAAATACTTTACAATTATTATCTTATTTGAGACTCATAATACTCTGAGTGGAATCCCTATTTTATAGATGATGAAACTGAGGCAATCAGAAGTTAAATGACTTGGCCAGAAATCACCCAACTTCTAAAGATCTGAGGCTGGATTTGAACTCAGATCTTCCTGATTCCAAGACCCAGTGCTTTAAGTCCTCTGTCACCTAGCTGCCCCTTATATATAGAAGTGATGAAACTCATCTTCCTTCCCGCTTTAAAGCTCCATTTATCTATACTTTTGTCACTTAGTATAGACTGCCCTGCTTCTTAACCACTTCCCATTCATTCATCCATTGAAAAGTATAAGAGAAAATAGGAGATTGTAGTAATAATTGTTCCAACCCTGGTAGTAATCAGTGGCTACATCTCTGAGGCTCAGTTTCCTCCTCTGTTAAGTGAAGAGGTTTCAGTATAGCCAGTTATTCAGTCCATCAAGAAGTTGCTTGTTTTTGTTTTTTTTTAATAGCACCTACATTGGGCTAGTTACGGAGTTAAGCACTTTGGATACAGACAAATGCATAAAGATGATCCCCACCTTCAGAGGGCTTATATTCTAGTAAGGAAGAGACCATATAAACAACTATGTATATAGCAAACACCAGCAGGATAAATGGTGGGGGTAATCTGAGGGAGAAAGCACTAGAAAGAGATGGGGACCTGGGAAAGACCCCTTGCAGAATGTGAGGTTTGAGCTGAACCTTGAAAAAAAATGAGGATGGGGGATGGTGATCAACCTTGATGGACTCACTCATTCCATCAGTGCAACAATCAGGGACAATTTGGGGCTCTCTGCAATGGAGAATACCATCTGGATCCAGAGAAAGAACTGTGGAGTTTGAACAAAGACCAAAGACTATTGCCTTTATTTTTATTTATTTTTTAGTTTTTGCAAGGCAATGGGGTTAAGTGGCTTGCCCAAGGCCACACAGCCAGGTAATTATTAAGTGTCTGAGGCTGGATTTGAACTCAGGTACTCCTGACTCCAAGGCCAGTGCTCTATCCACTGTGTCACCTAGCTGCCCCTATTGCCTTTAATTTAGGAAAAAAAGTTATCTTATTATGTAGTTTTGCTATCTCTTATACTTTATTTTTCTTCCTTAAGGATATGATTTCTCTCTCATCATATTTGACCTAGATCAATATATACAATGGAAAAAACATAAAGACTAACAGACTGCCTTCTGGGGGGGGGGGGGAAGCAAGATTAGGGGAAAAATTGTAAAACTCAAAATAAATAAAATCTTTCCAAAAAAACAACTAGGATATTATAGAGACCCCAAACCATATATGAGAATCAGCTGGAGGAAATGGCGATATTTAGTTTACAGAGGATATAGGAAGGACATGTCATCTTTCTTAAACTATATGAAAGGTCATATAGGGCTAGAAATAGGACTAATGGGAGAGGGTTAGTTTATGTTGGGGCAGATTTAATTTTATTTATATAATTATTTTTCTTAAAACTGTCCAACAATGAAATGGGCTGCTCATGGTCATGGGAAATCTTCAACAGATGCTGAAGGAGGCTTATGTAAGGTTTACCCAGCAGGAAGGATGGGAAGGAGATTTCTTGTCCAGATGGCATTCATGTTCCAGGACTCTAGGGTTCCCTTCCTCTAAAGTCCACAATCCCATGACAATTCAATCATGGCATCCCATCTTCATTGAGAAGTCAGCTTCTAGAGTAACTCTTATCTACAACAAGGTCTCCTTTCAAAGTTTCAAGAAACACTTTCTCTTGAGGATACCTTGGATAGAGAGCAGCTTAGACTGTGCTAAGCCTATGCATTTCTTTTGGTCTGAACCTAGGATTTCGTCAGTGTGGAAAGTCCAGTACATGTCAACAGCTTCTCTGCAACTTATAACAGACTCAGAAAGTTGAGTAGAGCACAAAAATGCCAAATGGCTCACCCTTGGGTGCATTGCTTGTATCTTGCCTGTGCTAGAAGGAGTCTTCTGGACTCTAGGGTCAGCTTTCTATAATACAAAGTCTCTCATGCAATACCAACCCACCATATGGAATTATACTATTGAAGACTACAAAGAAATACAGGAAAGCACAAGAAGCAACACAGTAGTCAGGAAGAAGGACTGGGACAACAAAACAAACTGATAATGTGATAAAGACAGTAACAACAATGAAATTCCCATACAGAAAGAGAAGATGCAAGGGAGAAGGGGCATTTTGTTATTCTCTTTCTAAAGCTATTATCCATTTAAAATTTAAGTTGCAGAAGAAGAATGATTTCATTGTGATTTTTATTTTTGTGTGCATATGAGAGTATTTGTTTTTGTTGATTAAAGTTTAGAAGGCAAAAGAGAGAGATAAGTATTAGAAAGTTTTCCTTATAGGCCAGCAAAAATTTACTTTTCTGCATTACTCCCATTTCTTTTCTCCAGAACCAAGAAGAACCCAATGCCCTTCAAGTACATGAAGACATTGGATGACACTCAATCAAACACTAAATAAATAGGAAAAAATTATAGTTCACATATCTATCATACTTTCTTACAATAATAACCTGTGTGTTGGGTGGTGAGTTCAAGTATCATTATTCTCATTATATAGATGACAAGAGGTAAATTATCTGATCAACATCACTCCATAACAAATGTCACAGGTAGGATTTGAACTCAAGTCCTCTGACTTAAGAGACAATGAGCTTTCCTCTGATGTTCCTCTATCAAGGAAAGCTTTTTTAAAGAAGTTGATGAATATACCCCATTTAGAAACAATGTTGGAGTTGATTTGATCTTGGTTCATGGTTCCTGAACTAGAGTGGGGAAGAAAAGGAAGGAAGGAAGGAAAGAAGGAAGGAAGGAAGGAAGGAAGGAAGGAAGGAAGGAAGGAAGGAAGGAAGGAAGGAAGGAAGGAAGGAAGGGAGGGAGGGAGGAAGGCTTTATTAATAATTTAATATTTAAACTTATTATATATTAGGCACCAAACTAAGAGTTTTACAAATAGTTTAATTTGATCCTCACAACAATCCCAGGAGGTAGGTGATATTATCATCCCAATTTTATAATTGAAGAGGAGACAAAAATATAAGTGACTTGCCCAGGGTCATATAGCCAGGAAGTATATGAGGCTGGATTTGAACTCAGGTCTTTCTAACACCAGACCCAGTGCTTTATCCAGCTGCAAAAGGAAAGAAAAGGAAATGAAGCTGGTGCACAGTAAAGATGGGATAAAAGAGCATTAACCATCTTATCCTCAGAAGGTAACAGGAAGCCACAGACCACAGAGGCAGGAAGAAGCAGGGAGAACAGTCACAAGCGATTCCCTTGAACTGGCCCTAAGTGACGGGGATCAGGGGCTTTCTTGAAGCAACATTCTTTGGCAAAAAGCCATTTTCTCCCCCCCACCCCCAGTTTCTGCTTAGCACCTGCAGCTGAGCCCCTGGGAATGGTGACCTGAGATGCTGGAAGTGGAGTGGCTTATCAGGAGGCCTGCCGGTGGTGGCTGACTTCTTCCGGCAGCGAGCCTAGCTCCCACTTGAGCTTTCTCCTTTTTTTGGCCCTCCTATCAGCAGACTTCCATTCCGAGGACCTGAGAGCTGGTAGTAAGCACCAGGGTTTCAACACAGTGATAATGAAGGGGTTTTAAAAATAAGCCTCCCTTATTAAGGCTGACTGGTGCTGAGGCAGGAGTACTTCCAGAAAAAAAGTTCAACTTCATTTGATAAAATATTTTCAGTATTGATGCTTCTTGGCAGACAGGCATGGATTGGAGGTTACATACAGATTAAAAAAACCTCTCTCTCTCTCTCTCTCTCTCTCTCTCTCTCTCTCTCTCTCTCTCTCTCTCTCTCTCTCTCTCTCTCTCTCTCTCTCTCTTTCCAACCACTTAAAATTTCAACAAAACACCCAGAACATCAGGGAGAACATCTTTTTCTCTGAGTTTTCCCAAACCAAGAATCCAACAGAAGAGATCTCTTTCCATGAGGCCACAGGCCTTGTGATTTCATGGGGACACAGGGCTGTCACCCTTGTATTCATTAGACTTCTGACTCGTGTCCCTGATATCATCTGTCAGTCAGAGAGACCTCCACTCTCTGGCTGACACAACCGGAATATTAAGCAAAATAAATCTGAACAATGAGGTATTGCTTTCCAAGAATCCTGATAATTATCATCCTAGACGTGGGCTCTTGTTGTTTGCTGTTGTTGTTTTGCAGTCTTTTGATTGCCTGAACAACTTTCCATGGAAAGGCTAGGTTGAATTTCCCATCGTTTGTGCCAGAAGCTGGCAGGCCCTGTTCACTGAACACATCAACCCCATAACAGTAGTTTTCAATAAACAGCCTGCTCTCTAGGCTAAACAATGCTTGCCAGCACTACTGTATAGAAATTGGAAGAAACTTTATCCTAAACCTGATACAAATAGATTGGTGAGGTATCTCATCAGATCTGTCAGAATTTGCTAGATTTGCTCTTTCTTCCCCACTACCTGTCTTCTTCCCCAGCAGTGGTGGCAGGAGATCTGGGAGGATCCTATTAATATGACCCATGGTTTAAAAGATACATTCACCACGGAGTGTGTTTTAGAATGTATAATGGATAAATAGCCAGTGATAGTCAATCATCAGTCAATAAGGCGTTATTAAGCATCTCCTGTGAGCCAGTACTGAGCAGACATTGGGACTACAAAGACAAAACTGAATCAGTTCTTGTCCTCAAAGAGTTTCTATCCTACTGATCTACTTTGAAATCATCCATGTTAACTGACTGAAATTCTGTTTTCTTTTTCTCATTGGTAAAATAGGATTAATAGGACCTATAATTCCTATCAGTTCTTACTCTCATCCAAGGAAGGCTAAATTCAATTTCATTGTTTTTCAGTTTTCTTTAAAGGTATAGTGGGCAGACCCACCACACCTCAGTTGGTGAGCGTTGTAAACTGCTTGTCAAAATTGAACTAATATCACCTCTTCCATGAAGCCTTTCCTGATCGTCCCCATTCCCCAAATTCCTAATGGATTTGTTCTGCCCATCCCTATTCATGTACATGTTGTCTACCTGGCTAGAAAATAAAGTGCTAGAGGGCAGACACTAGTTCACATTCAGTTTTTGTATCCTCAGAGCTTCTTACAGTGTCAGACACATAAAATGATGCTTTGATTGATTGCTTTTCCCAATGAATTCTCTTCCCAATGAATTCATCCCTTGGTAACCAAGCCAGTCTAATCTTAGTTATGCTGATTCCTGGCCAACAGAAGCACAATCTGTCACTGGTCCCACACTCAAAGTTTTTCTAGTCTGGTAGAACCTTCTGCAGCTGGTTCCCTCCTCTCCCCACCTCTGAAAGTCCAGAATGAACTTCCACACCACCATCAATCACCAAAGGGAGCCTTCAGTAAGACTATATAGATTAACTCTTAACTTTTCAGAGTATTTGATCAAACAGAGGAGCCCATTCCCCAACCGTACTGCACAACAGAATCTCTGTAATAACAAAATACATACTTGTCTTCAAGCACAACAGAAAAAGGATCCTGGCATCCACAGTAATAAACGCCCACCTGACAGGTTCAGAATCATGCCGATATTTAAATTCACTCTATAGCAGATTGATTAGTTCCTACCTCTGATCTCCCAAATCTCAGGATAAAGACAATCCTTAGTCCATAAGGCACCTGAATTGTTGCCTCTTCTCTCTCTCTCCCCAGTGGCTTTTTTTTTTATTAAATAATATCCTCTTATTTTAATGTTTGCCCTCTGAAGGAGGCAAAGCTGGGAACTGGATAAACAGGCTCCCAGCCCAAAGAGCACAAGAAAGGGACTCCCACCCCCCTTGCCAGAGACCAACCTGCAGCCCCGAGCTTTCTTCCCCAAACTCGTACAGGGTCTGGAATGTGGTGACAGACATCAGGCAGCAGCAGCAGCAGCAGCAGCACCAGGAACAGCCTGTGCCACAGCGCCCTTGCTGGAATGTCCTTCTTGTTCAAGGAGAAAAACGCACAACTTCCACACAGGCACTCATGGAAGCACCAGCTTCAAGTTATTCAGGGAGAAATGAATGGAACCAGAGTTGGTCTAAGGGAACCTTCCACACCTGGGCACCTGCACAGAGCCTCTGGGAACAAGCAACATGAGGAACCCAGGATCCAATTTTTCATCTGATTAGGGAAGATGGAACCCCCTTTGCTCAGCATCCAAAGCCCTTCTCCCATCCCCTCCCCATGTTATTCCTCTACTTTTCTGCCTTATATTACTCCTGTCCGTGCCTTCTAAGTTGGGTCAAGAAGACCCAAGTTCAAATTTGATCTTTGAGACTTACAAGCTATGTAAATTTGGGCAAGTCATGTATATTTTGTCTGCCTCAGTTTCCCCAACTGTAAAATGAGGATAATCTTATCTCCCTCCCATGATTATTATGAGAATTAAATGGGATAATAATTGTAAAGAACTTAGCACTGTGTCTTCGTCATAGCAAGTTAACAGATTATTTTGTCTTGGTTTTTTTGGCGAGGAAATTGGGATTAAATGACTTTCCAGGGGTCTCACAGTTAGTAAATATCTGAAATTAGATTTGAACTCAGGTCCTCCTGACTCCATGTCCAGTGCTCTATCTACTGTGCCAGTAGTTTGCTTCAGGTTAAAAGATTGCTTATTTCATCCCTTTCTTCTTCCTTTTCCTTTCCCCCTCTGTCCTTTCCTTCTCTCTCTCTCTCTCTCTCTCTCTCTCTCTCTCTCTCTCTCTCTCTCTCTCTCTCTCTCTCTCTCTGCCATCTCTCCCTCTTTTGTCCTTCCTTACTTTTCTTCCCTCCCACTTTTCCCTCCTCCCTCCCTCCTTTCTTTCCTCTTTCTTTTCTTCCTCTCTCTTTCCCTCTCTTCCTCCCTTCTTTCTTTCTTTTCTTCTCTCTCCCTTTGGTCAAAGTGAACCACTCTCTTTTTAAGAAATATATATATTAAAAATTGGCACTGACTTTTTTTTTGCTGTTGTTATATCACATTTATTTCTAAATATCTACCTCTCCCTTAAAAGGGAGAAATTTTATCTATAGATTTGTTTACAGCAAATTGTGGCCACAAAAAGTTCTAGTATTAATATTTTAGGGGTAACCTCACTTTTTGTCCCTGATCTCCTTAAAGTACATGTTCGGGGGTGGCTAGGTGGCGCAGTGGATAAAGCACCAGCCCTGGAGTCAGAAGTACCGA
The DNA here is from genome assembly GCF_037893015.1 of Macrotis lagotis. Taxonomy (NCBI): domain Eukaryota; kingdom Metazoa; phylum Chordata; class Mammalia; order Peramelemorphia; family Peramelidae; genus Macrotis; species Macrotis lagotis. The sequence goes on along the minus strand of NC_133660.1, from coordinate 234,292,077 downwards.
GTTCAAATCCAACCTCAGAAGCTTAATAATTAGCTGTGTGACCTTGGGCAAGCCACTTAACCCTGTTGCCTTGGAAAAAAAAACCTTTAAAAAAAAAGTATATGTTCAACAATAGAACAAAAGGGACATATTTCTTGTCCCTTGAATGGACATCTCTACATTTGTAGGGAGGTCTTTGCAATTGTGTAGCCCAAACTGCCCCAGAAAGGGTTCCCAGCTACAACCCATTCTGCAAATAGTCAGTCTCTGCTTGAACCCATAGCTTCTTGAGGCAACCTCTTGTTCCCTAGGTCTGCAGTTCCCTCCCTCTCTTAATTTATTGGATTCCTACCCATCCTTTCAAGGAAAATTCAGGTGTCAGATTCTCCTGGAAACTTTTCCAGTTCCTCAGCACCTGCTAATGACCTGTTCTCCCCACTTTTCTTATTTCACAGAGCACGGTACTATAACTTTCAAACCGACTAATGTATTACACTGCATAGCAATTATCCGTTCATGGGATACAACTCTATGAAACAATGAGTTCCTTGGTATAACTCCTGTGTCAACCTGATCACAGAACCCCAGATATTCAAGTCGAAATGTACCTTAGAGTTCATCATTTCTACCCCTAAATATCAAATATGTACAGTGAGTAAGCATTTTGAGTGCCATAAAAATGTCAGCTATTATTATTGTCATTACTAATCTGCTCTCAACATTTTTGATGGAAACCATTCCCAGACAAACCACTCCCCAATTAGGAGATACGGTACATAGAGTCCGGAATGCAGAGTCGTGAAGACCTGAGTTGATAAGCCTGCTTCTTGTACTTAATGAGCACTGATCTCCCAGGGTTATTGTGAGAAGCAAATGAGCTATCATATGTAAAATACTTTGTCAGTCTTAAAGCACTATTATAAATTCTAGTTATTCCTCTATAATCAATTCTCTTGGAGGCAGCTAGGTGACACAGTGAATCAAGTGTTGGATCTAGACTGGAGAACATGAGTTCAAGTGTAGCCTCAGACACTCATTAATATTATTCTTTAATTATCAATTAATTATCAATTTATTAATTAATAAATACTAATATTACTACTATTAATATGCAGCTCAGGGACAGCTAGGCGGTGCAGTGGATAGGGCATCAGCCCTGTAGGCAAGAGTTCAAATCTGACCTCAGACACTTAATAATTACCTAGTTGTGTGACCTTGGGTAAGTTACTTCATCTCATTACTTGCAAAAAAAAACCCCCAAAAAACATAAAAAAAAATATGCAGCCCAGATGAAAAAAAAAACAACTGCTTTGTATAGTATTTAGGTATAAACTCATCCTCTTAAGGTTCACTAAAAGCATCCTCAGGACACCTCCATAGTAGACAGGACAACAGGCAAGAGATGACCCTCATACTGTTTCCCTGTGATTTTGACTTTCTCTGTGGGGTCTCTACATTTTGAAAACTTTTCATTCCATTTAGTTCAGAAACTATAAGTATTTGGTAGGGAAATATCTATTTCAAAAAGACCATTAATTTTTATGAATTATTATTATTATATTATTATGATTATGTTTATTATCATCACTACTACCACAGATGGGAAAAGTGAGGCCAAGGAAAATGATATAATTTGATCATGAAACTCAAACTCAGGTCTTGTGACCCTCCAATCCATCACTCTTTTTCCTCCAACATATTTCCTCATGAATAATTTCCTTGTTTGTTTTTTGCTCAAGGACAGACTGGGACTTATTTTGAGAGGGGGTTAAAGTTAAGCCTGTATTCTAGAGAGTAGGTTGAAGCCTTCCCCAAATGCAAGAAAAAGGAAGGCTATAAAGAGACTCCCACTCAGGGATAAGTACAGAGCCTCAGGTCCTGCTATCAGCATAGTTGGGGGCCAAGAGCTAAAGACTGATGAGTTGAGGGACTTGAGATGGAAAGAGATGTCTGGTGAAAAAGCAGAGATAATACAAAGACCAAAATCAGAGAGTGAGATGGCAAATGAGGAGATACGTCTCTGTGTGACAGGGTTCAATATTGGAATAAGTAGGAAATCCCACTATTTCCCCAACTTGTTTGACTCATCTTTCTTTCTTTCTTTCTTTCTTGTTGGGGAGATAACTGAGGTTAAGTGACTTGCCCAGGGTCACAGAAGCTAGCAAATATCTGAGGCCAGATATGAACTCAGATCCTCCTAACTCCAGGAGCAGTGTTCTATCCATTGTGTCACCCAACTGTCCCTTTAAAGTCAAGCAAACTAAATCAGATTGGTGAAGTCCTTGAAGTCAGGTCAAGGGTGGGGGATGGACTCTGTATTAGAATTAAGAAATGTCACTTTTTTTTGTCTGGATTTGAGATTTCGTAAGGATAGGGAGAAAACTCTACCAGAAAGGATGTTTCAGTCAAAGAAAGACCTATTGAGTTATAAAGGAGGGTTCTATTTGGGGGGGGGGGGGGGGAATAGATGGTGGTGTTAAAAAAAATTAATGAAACTTAAAAAAAACTTGGAAAGATTTCTTAAAGGTATAGTATCTTTTTTTAAAGCTCTCCTTTGATAACTCAAAGGCCCAGAAATGACCCTGGGTTTGCAAAGGGTATGCCACAGGACAGTCAGACACTTGAGAAGTATTAGAGTTGCTATCTATCAAGGAGCAGCCCAATCTGAGAAGTTCCTGAGGCAGGGCATTCATCCATCCATCCATCCTCTCCAGTCACCAGCTACCACTTAGGAAATTGGTCTCTAAGGCAGTGATAAAGACTCAGTACTGCTTCCAAGGGGCTTAAATTAGTCAGGGGATACTTTCTCACCCTGTGGGATGGTTGTCACTGTCTGGGGGATATATTCTGTATTAGAGCTAGATAATTCTGGCCTCTGATGGGTAATAGCAAGGACTCCCACCCCTCAGGGACAATCCCCAGCCATCAAACACTTCCACTTTTAAGCAAGGGGCAGGCCAAGGAATAGCCATTAGCTTTGATCGCTCACTGGACACCAAAGGACCAGACAGTCGACACTGATACCTGTCACCTGGAGTAACTCACTTAACTTCTCCCACTTCTAGTGATCTCATCTGTAAAATGGGGATAGTAATCCTTATACCTCCCACCTTATAAGTAGAGTTAGAGTTGTAGTTTCTTGGGCTAGGAAACCTTGGAAGGAAATCTGGTCAACCCCCTCATTTTGCAAGAGTAAATTGAGGTACAGAGAAGTTAAAAAGGTCGTGTGTGTGTGTGTGTGTGTGTGTGTGTGTGTGTGTACTGTAAAGTTCCATAGACATATAAATAATTATTAAGACCACCATTTGCTTTATCTTAAGGTGTCTACCTGTTCAAAAGTTTGATGGATCCCTCCCACCCAGGACCTCAGTCCAATTCAGATCATATTCTTCACCAATCAGAAGAAGGAGAGGGAGAGGAAGCCATAAATATAGTTGTGCTCTCTCCACACCCAAACAATTTCATCTCAAGAATGACCCATGATCTGTGTTACCATAAGTAACAGGAACTATAGAAGATAGTCTAACAGGAAATTTTTAGCTGTTCTTCTCTTTTTGGCAAACTAATCCAACATCTTGAAATATCAACTAAAATTTCCTTTGCAATATCACTTTAAATTATCCAGTGTTTTCATATCTATGATCTCATCTGAATCCTCAAAGGCAGGAAAGGTATTATCACTCCCCATTTTACAGATGAGCAAACTTCACATTGATAAGTAGATGAATCAATTATCCCGGTACAAGATTGCCAGCATCATGTTCTTGGATAAAGGAGAGAGAGTAGGGGGGTGGCAATGGGGAGGTTCAGGGATGGGGCAGAGCCATGATGACAAGAGGTAACGAGCAAATTCATTTGGTTTCCCAGCAGTGGAATCCCAAGTTAACAGTTAAAAAATGAATTGTAGTTTCCATTAAAAGCTATTGTCCTTAAGGGCTCTGGACTCCTGTAGCAAAAATTCAACCCAGTGGAAAACAATTACTCCACTTGGAAACTTTTCAAACAAGTCTAAGAACAGTATTCAGAAGTGACTTCTGACACCACCCCAAAATGACATCTAAAATAAACACAAAACTGTAAATGTTCAGGACCAAGTTCAACCACACTTGGATGAAATGTCATTGAGATTTTCCTGAAATGAGAAACCCTTAAGCCTGAGTGACCCCAGGTAAGTCACTCCATCTTTTAAAGGTTTAATAGACATAAAATAATGGTGCTGTACTTGATTAGGACTAAGGTTCCTTTGACCTCTAAGATCCTAAATGTTGACAGCTACTGGAAGCAGTGAGATTTTTAACATGAAGTTGTAAGCCGGGCAGATCTTAGAATGCAGATTCTGAGTCTGCAATATAGTATTCGTGTGGAAGTCAGCATCAACCCTGAGAAGGACCATAAAGAGACTAGAGAGAGAAATCATTTAAACTTTTCACTCAAGGAAATGAAAAAAAAAGAGAGAATATGGCACAGTAACAGGGCACAAGAGCTGGAGTTAGGAAGCTATCAGTTATCTCTGACTCTTTGTGACACCATTTGGGGTTTTCTTGGCAAAGATCCTGGATGGGTTTAGCATTTCCTTCTCCAGCTCATTCTACATTTGAGGAAACTGAGACAAACAGGGTGAAATGACTTGTCCAGAGTCACACAGCTAGTAATCTGAGGCCAGATTTTAACAAAGGAAGAAGAGTATTTCTGAATCCCAGCCCTGTACTCTCTCTTCTGCACCACCTCATCAATTTATACAATCTCTTATTAAAGGAAGGAGGAAGAAGATTAACTAAGATTTCTTGATTTCATTCTTGAGAACTCATTTCCAAATTATGCAAAATGAGATTGCAGCAAAGAAGACAAACTATCCAAGTTTTTTATATAAAATTTAAAATGGATATGTAAAAATAGATAATTCTATTAAGTCAATAAATTTAATCTTAAAAAAAAAGATTTGTTGATGTCGATCCATTGTCAGTTTCCTTGCCTATCTTTTTGAGAAGGAAGGACCCTAGTTGAGCTGGAGTTCAAGGGCCCAAGTTGGAATTCTATCCCTACCCTGTTGATCCTGTGACTTTGGCCAAAGCCTTCTTATTTCTGAGTTGCTCTCAGAGGTCCCTCCAGTCCCCAAACCCTAATTGTGGATATGCCAAAAAAACCAGGTCTTTCTGCTCAGCTGACACAGAAGAGAAGCTTTGGTCCATGGGGACATAATGATTTTCCATCCATGTCCTCAGGGTGGCAGCAGGCACCGTCTTTAGCAGCCTGCACACCCACCCATCCTACCACTCCCGCCCAGTTCTCTTTCATAATTTAACAGATGTACCTTTTTTTCTGGATGTCTTTCCTTTCTTCCAAGTTCTATAGAGGTGCAGTCTGGTTCACCTTTATCTAAGAAAAAGGATCAGGGGCCAGGGGAGTCCCCAGTGTGTCTGTCCAGGCAAGGCCAGTAAGATCTAAGATTCACAGGCACTGATCCAGGGCCCAGAAGGGACTTAGACATCACCTCATCCAACTTGCTCTTTCTCATTTTGAAGAAGAGGGATACAGTGGATTGTTTAATGCCACACCAGTAGTGACAGTGGAAAAGTTGAACTCAGCTCCTGGGACTTCAATGGTCAACAAGATACCTATTTCTCCTTCATTTTCTTTTTTTTTTTTAATTTTTAATTTATTTAAGGCAATAGGGTTAAGTGACTTGCCCAAGGTCACATAGCTAGGCAATTATTAAGTGTCTGAGGCTGGATTTGAGCTCAGGTCCTCCTGACTCCAGGGATGCTGTTCTATCCACTGCACCACCTAGCTGCACCCCCACCCCATACCCTCCAAAGAGTGAAAGCAGAGAATCACTTCAGATCACATTAGAATTAAAGGAAGCTTAAGGGGGTGTGGGGAACAGACATGAAATCTGATCTCAAGTGGATTTTCAGCTTTGGGGATTATTGGGTTTTTTTTATCTGTTTAAAAGGGAATTTTATTTGGGTACTTCCAAGAAGTTTGAGAAGCTGAGATAAAGGTCCCCTTGTTTCACAAGTTCCTTAGAATAGCAAATGAGTGGTGAGGAAAGGTTCCAGTTGGGAAGTCAAATTCCCACCCAGTCCTCATTTACAGACAGGTTCTAACTTGCCATGAGGGGTAGCTTGCAACAGAGGGAGCATTCTGTTATAAGACGACACTGCCAATAGAGGAGAGGAAAAGAGACCTCTTATCTCAACTGTCCCTCTCTGCCCACTTCAACAGAGTACATTCGTATTGTAAGGATGAAATCGGGGACAAAAAGAGAAGGGGAAAACGTTTGCCCTAGACTAGAATGATTGAAAATGTTGGCACACACGGATGCCAACCCTACCACTAACTTGTGCTTGGACTTCAGAAGCTAAGTGGCATCCCTTCTCTGGGCATCCATTTTCTCAATTTTGAGAAATTTGGAGATTTGGTCTCTAAAGTCCATTATAATTCTTAAAATCTGTGAATCTGTGATTTTAATTTTTTGAAGGAGTATTCTTTTATGATGAATATGAAGAATTCTGAGGGGTTATAGAAAGACCTATAAGAACTAATAAAGAGTGAAGAAAACAAAATCGGGGGAAACTAAGATAAAACAACTACAACTCTGTAAATTTTTAAAAACTGATATTGTTAGGGACAGCTAGGTGGTGCAGTGAATAGTATACCAGGCCTGAAGTCAGGAGGACCTGAGTTCAAATCCAACCTCAGATACTTAATAATTACCCAGTTGTGGGACCTTGGGCAAGTCACTTAACCCTACTGCCTTGCAAAAACAAAAGGAAAAAGAAAAGAAAGAAATTGATATTATTTAATTAGTATGATCAAGAAGTTTGGTCCAGGAGAAAAGTTAAGAAAACTCATTTCCTGCTGTTTTTTACAAAAATAGGGGACTATGGGCATAAAATATTGAATATACTATCAGACTGAGTTGCCCTATTGTTTAGTTTTGCTAAAATACTGCTATTTTTAAATTCTTTGCTTTAAGGGCTAGCTCTGGAGTAAGGGAAGGGGATAGAGATATATTTGGAAATAAAGATATGTAAAAACAAAAGAGGTTGATAATTTCTGAATTATTCTTTTGCCCAAACACATGGATTCCTGGATGACAGCATAAAGTTATGTTGGTCACATCAGTTTCATTGCCCCAAATACCCACAGTCATCATGCCAACCAGCATGATGCCAAGATACCCAGAACTCCTCCTGATGTCCTCGAATGCCTTGTTTACCCTCGATCAATTTTTGACCAAGAAGGTAGAGGTGATGGTAACCATAGTAACTACAGTCTGGAGGAGGGAGGGCAGCTACCGTGTAGATATAGAATATCTAGATGGAATGGCTGACTAACAGAAAAATATATGGCTGAAGGGAGGGCACAAACATACACACACACACACACACACACACGTTCGTTCTCTCTCTCTCTCTCTCTCTCTCTCTCTCTCTCTCTCTCTCTCTCTCTCTCTCTCTCTCTCTCTCTCTCCCCCCCCCCCCAAAAAAAAAGTTGACAGCTGCTAGGAAAAAAAAGTTTGTACTTGTTCATTCCCTCAGGGAATGAGGCTGCACTTAATTCACATAAAATATTAACTAAAATGGAGAATCCTCCCCCTCCCCATTGTCCCCTTCAGTTCCAGAATGCAGAATGAGATAGCCCTTGAGGTCCAAGAAAGGAGAAGATGTGATCACAAGGAGTCAGCATGGACGCAGCAGGAGCAGGTGGCTCGAGGCTAACCTCACCATCTTTTTTTGACAGGGTTACTAGACAAGATCATAGACCCTAGTGGCACAGCGAGGGCTCCAAGGGACCTTCGGGGACCAACTGCATCATTTCATAGATGAAGAAAAAAGACCATGGAGACAGAAAGCAGAGCTGGTACACCTGGATACCCTGCTACCCCTCAGCTTGATTTAAAGGTGGAAAAGGGAATGTGGTTTGGGACCCAGAGGGTTTTGTGGATAAGAAATGTGTTGGGGAACATGTTGCCCACTTCCCTGCATACATAAATATCTATCATCAAATTTAATGGCACACAGTCTTCTTAGGAAGACTATCCTCATTTAAAGATGGGGGAAATTGAGTGTGACTTGCCCAGGTCAAACAGGTAGAAAACAGTCGATTCCCTTGGCTTTTGGAAAGCACATGAACCGGGAGCCAGGGGTCCATGTGTCAGTCTCCACTCCCATACTCCTTAGCCTTAGACGGTGGGCACAAGCCACTGAAACTCTTGGAAGGTGCTTCCTAAGCAGTAAAACTGGGCTCAGGAGCCTCGAGTGCTACACTGCCAGCACACCTCGTGGGGGTTTATTCAAGTAAAGAGCTAACTGTAAAGCGTGAGATAAATGTGAGTTATTAGGATCACTATTTAGAGGGCTAATTTGCAAAGTGCTGTAATGCAGATAGTGTGAAATGAAACACAAGTCGCTCTCTAAATATTTAATTAAAAGGGAGAAGGAACTCTTGCTAGGACCAAAGACCTGTGGGTAGAACTGGGTACACTAGGATATTGAAAGGAAAGAAAAAACAGGAAGGGAGGGCATCAGATGCCAAACTGGTGCAAGCTGGTCCTACACAGCCTGGGTGCCCAAAGACCAAAGAGGCTCAGGAATCAATCCTGAAGACTGAAACAAGCTCTCAGGGTTGGAGAAGACCTCAGAGCTCATCAGTCCCTATAAGTAAACAGAAATCTTCTCCCTGACATCCTCCATAACAGGCCATTGGCCATCTATTCAAGAACAAAGAACTTCACTCTATTTTGGGGATAGCCCTAAGTGATAGGAACAATCTGTCTCCCTGAAACCCCAGTCCTCAATCTTTCCCCTTCACTCTACCCCATACTGTCTTAGTTCAGCCCTCCCAGGCCCAACAAGAGAATCCTATTCTCTCTTCTCTGTAGTAGTCTTTCCAGTATTTGAAGATCCCTTTCATGTTCCCCTTCTCTTACATGGTACATAGGCTTGAAAAATTTCTATTAAATGAATGAATGAATGAGCTAAATGTGCTCATGCCTGGCTCAACAAGCAGCTGCTTCTAGTCAATAATAATGATGATAATGTTACTGATATAATGAGAAGTGATCTTCATGTAGTGTTCTGCAAACAATAAAGTACTATATATTTTATTTATTATATACATTATATATGATTAATATAGTATTTATAATATATTTATTAAATATAATATTATTGTGAATTATATTATTATATGTGCTTTAAAAGCTTAAAACTACCCTATGACTTTTGGGTCTCCCTGTATATTGATTCTTGCATTATCCCTCTAGCAGGTTCTACCAGTATTATTTTAATCCCCATTTTTACAGGTAAAAAAACTGAAGCTAAGCAACTTCTCAACTTCAAGCACCTTATTCATAAAGTCTCCTTCAGACAGACCTGGAAATAACTCCTACCTGGACAGATTCCAATTCTATTCACTCTATAATCAGGGTACTTGAACAGGATGCCTCACTTTTATGACTTTCCTCCCAATGCTCCTTACTTATCTAACCATATCAAGTTCATACTCCAAGATTGTTACCTCATCTGAGAGGAAGTAGAATGGAGAAGACACGGGACTTGGGAGTTAGAAAAGTAATAATAAATAAATGAGTTCTCTCTCTCTTTCTCCACTTATTAATTATGTGACTTTGGCTAAGTCACAACCTGAGCCTCAGTTTCCTTATCTCTAAGTGGAATAAAGGTTTAGGGAGAGAGGGTCAACTTTAGAGGCAAGACAATGCCAGCAATTCTCCAAAAATTAGGGATTTGCCTCTTTGAAGGGAATTTCCAACCCTGGGAGTTCTTTTACACTGATGAAATTGTTACACTGATGAAGTTGTTAAATCCAAGATTGGAACCCAGGCTCCCCTCATTCTAAATCCACTGCTCTTTCTACTCCATAAAGAATTATATAAGGGGCAGCTAGGTGGCGTAGTGGATAAAGCACCGGCCCTGGAGTCAGGAGTACCTGGGTTCAAATCTGATCTCAGACACTTAATAATTACCTAGCTGTGTGGCCTTGGGCAAGCCACTTAACCCCATTTGCCTTGCAAAAACCAAAAAAAAAAAAAAAAAGAATTATGTAGGGGGCAGCTAGGTGGCACAGTGGATAGAGCATGGGCCCTGGAGTCAGGAGGATCTGAATTCAAATGTGACCTCAGATACTTAATAATTACCTAGCTGTGTGACCTTGGGCAAGTCACTTAACCCCATTAACTTTCTTTTTTTTTTTTAGGTTTTTGCAAGGCAATGGGGTTAAGTGGCTTGCCCAAGGCCACACAGCTAGGCAATTATTAAGTGTCTGAGATCAGATTTGAACCCAGGACTCCTGACTCCAGGGCCGGTGCTTTATCCACTGTGCCACCTAGCCGCCCCTCCCATTAACTTTCAAAAACTAAAAACTAAAAAAAAAAAAATTATATAGAAAGTACTACTCAGGGGCAGCTAAGTGGCGTAGTGGATAAAGCACCGGCCCTGGAGTCAGGAGTACCTGGGTTCAAATCTGGTCTCAGACACTTAATAATTGCCTAGCTGTGTGGCCTTGGGCAAGCCACTTAACCCCATTGCCTTGCAAAAACCTAAAAAAAAAAAGTACTATTCAGAGTGAATTAAGCAACCTCATATACTTCACCAATAATAATATAGACTCAATAACAAAAATTAAACTGAACACCATGCAATTAATTATAATGACCAAGCTTGTCTCTGAAGATGAGTTAAGAGATTGTACCCCCCCTTTTCAGAGGTGGAGGACTACAGGTGTGGAATATGTCATTTACTGATCCAAATAGTCCTTTGTATTCATTGGTTCTTTATTATTGGTCAGTCATTTTTCAATCCCATTCTACTATTTGTAACCTATTTTGGGCTCTCTTGGCAAAGATAATGGAGTGGTTTGCCATTTCCTTCTCCAGTTCATTTTACAGATGGGGAAATTAATACAAACTGGGTAAAGTGACTTGTCTAGGGTCACACAGCTTGTAAGTGTCCTGAGGTCAGATTTGAACTGAGGAATATGACTTCCCGACTCCAGGTCTGGAACTCTGTCCCATTGTGCCACCTAGTTCTGCCTCCACTGCTTCTGCCAAACTGTTTTTTTTTCTTTTGCATTCTTTGTTCTAAGGGATAAAGGATAAGAATAAGTTATATTCAGAAGTGAAGGTGATATAAAAACAAAGAAATTCATATAGTCAATATCAGAACAGAATATCAAAAATGTATAACAAAAAATCAATAAAGTATTTTTAAATAAAGAAACTTTTTTAAAAATTAAAAAAAGAAGATGCAACCAATGGGGGGAGGGGGGAAAGGCTGCCCTTTATGTAAAATTGGAAGCTTTAATAAATTGTAAAGTTCTGTGCTCTCGGCATTATAGCCTCCCCAACCTTGCAATCAATGATAAGACTCTCCTGTTCAGGCCAGGCATCTCTATGCTGTCCTCATTTTACTTCCCTGAAGAGAATTGCCTTTAATTGCCAAGTCATTCTGATTGCAAGGATAGAAGATTCCTTAGAAAAGGAAAATTCTATAGTTCCCTCCCCGCCAGGATGTCCTTTTCCCCATCTCAGGTGAATGAAATTCTCTGAGGCTCAGCTCAGATGCCACCTCCTCCTTGAAGCTTTTCCTAATGCTCTGTCCATGCTGTAGGGCTCAGAACAAAGACCTGGAGTCACAACGGATCTGGATTCAAATCTCAGTTCTGCTATTCAATCTCTGATGTCTTTGTAGACAAGTCACTTAACTTCTGTAGGTCTCAGTTTTCTCTACCTCTAAAATGGACAATCTTTCTGTCTCTCCCTCTTCTTGATACTTTGTACCACTTAGATGACACCTACCACATTGCCTTTTTGTTTATTTGTGTCCCCATCTTATCAGTCCTTAAAGAATTATGAAATCCTAGGGCTCTTCATAGCTGAGAATCCTATACATAGCACATCCTGCTCAAGGTTTGAAGAATTAAATCAATGAATTAACCATATCCTGTCAACACTCATGATTGGGATTGGGCAACCCTTTTATATCAGCAAAGAACCTGAATCCCTGAAGATCTGACAGTCCCACAAAAATCTACACTTAGAATAATGACAAAGAAAAATCAAGTCAATTCAAAGATCAACCTCTAATAGGCCTGACTCTAGTATGTGGACATACAGGCCAAGATAGCAGCTACATGAGACCTCACTGTCCCCACATGGCCCACACTTAGCCTTGTCAAAGAGGAAAACACTAAGAAAATTACATTTCCACCGAGTGTCTGGCAGGCTCTTGTCTCTTTGGAGTGATTGACTTTAAGGCCTGTGTAAACAGAACTGAACCCAAGAGCTAACTTGGGCTTCCTGTTAAGGGTGAATTCACCCAGTAGATGACAGAAGGATATAACCGCTTTCCCCCTTCAATGACTGGTTTCTTTCTTCAAAGAAATAACAATTCTGTTTTCTCCCCCAAGAGAAAACACCATTCATTGCACAAGAGATATATTCATTCTTTGTGGAGCTGGAGAGATTTCATGCCCTCAGCCCCATCCCCCTATTATTCAGGGTAGAAGCGTCTAGATGAGGAAGTCTTAACCTTTTTTTTTTTGGTGGATCCTGAGCTCTTTGGGCAATCTGGAAAAATTTCTGTACCCCTTCTCAGTTTTGAATGAACAAAACAAAATTCACAAGATTACAAAGAAATCCAATCATATGATAATGGTAATAATTGTGATGGCGATGACAAAAATGATCATTATTATAGTTAGCATTTAAGGTTTGCAAATTGTTTTACTAATCTCATTTGATCCTGACAACCCTGGAAGACACATGTTATTATTCTCATTTAATAGATGGTTAAACTGAGGTTAAGTGATTTCTCCAGGGTAACACAAGTAAGTAAAATATTTGAGGCAGAATATGAACTCAGGTCTTCCTAACTATAAATCCAGGGCTCTATCCACTGAGCTACCCAGTTACCTCTATTTTAAAGCAGTTTCAAAGTAGATTTTTCTAGACACTAGATTAAGAACCCTTTATTTAGTGGCCCAGTGGCCCGTAGTCAGAAAGATCTGAGTTCAAATCCAGCCTCACACACTTATTATGTGATCCTGGGCAAGACATTTAACTCTTTTTCTTCAGTTTCTTCATCTGCCTCACTTTCCTCATCTGAAAATAAGCTAGAGAAGGAAATGTCAAACCACTGCCAGCATCTTTGTCAAGAAAACCCCAAATGGGGCCACAAAGATTTGAACTCAACTGATATGACTGAACAACATGGTCTCAATGAATAATGATTTATATTTAAAGAGGAAAAATGATTTTCCTCAGAACACCCTAGTGAGGTGGGCAACAAGTACGAGTTTTACTCTAGAACCATGGTTGGAAGTTCAGGGAATAACTGGTTCAGCCCATGTTTGGAACAAGGATTCCCAACAAATGACCAGTCAGACTCCTCCTGAAGATCCCCCTAAGATAGGGAGGCTAGCAATATCTTTCCAAGTGACCCAGACCATTTATGGACATCTCTGATCTTTCAGAAACATCCTTAATCTTTAGCAGAAACCTATCTCTGCAACCTCCACCCAAAGCTCCCAATCCTACCTCCCTGAGGTCCAGTAGAGTAAGGTTTTGATCCTTCTTCCACGAGGCATGTTTTCTGATCCTCAAAGACAGCTTTCATTTCTGCCCTGAGTCTTCTCATCTCTAGGCTGAACAACAATTAGTAGTACCTTACACTGATCCTTTTTGGGGGCAGACCCTTCAGTTTCTTCTAAATGTCTACAGGTTATCACCATTCTTCCTAAAAAATCAGGGAGCCAGAACCAAATGGCATTTTCCAGATGGATCCCCATTTTACATAGGAGGAAACTAAGGTTGAAAAAAAAAGGTGAAGGACTTGCCCATTAAGGTTACATATCTAAAAAAATGACAGTACTGGAACTTAAAGTCAGGTTTTCTGATTCTATGTCTAGACTGCAAATGAGAACTCAAGAGAGCCAAGATGGCAGCCTTCAAGTAGATACCACTTGTTCTTCTTGGCTGTGGAGGACGGAACCAGGAGCAACCAATGGGAGTTACAATGAGAGAAATTTGGTCTTGATCTTTGATTCAAGTCCATAAACACTTATCAAACACCAGACACTGCTAAGGAAATCAAATTTCACCTTGGTCACTTATTACGTTGACCAAGAACTTCATCTTTGTGGGCCTCAGTTTCTTCATCTGTAAAATGAAAGAGTTGGACCACATGATCTCTCAGTCCTCTTCTAACTCAAGTCTTAACATCAACTAACTTAAACAATCTGGTCCTGTGAGTTTTTGTGGGTTGTTTTTTTTTGTTTGCCACCCTCAGCTACTGAATAACTTCAGGATCTCACACTGCCTCAGGGTCATCCTGGTTAATAATAACTCACATTTCCACAGGATGTAAGCTTTGCAAAAAAGAGCCTTCCTTCCGACAGCAAGCTATCTAGGAGATAGTACAAATTATCTCATTTTAAGGTAGGAAATTTGAGCCTCAGAGAGTATCCGTATCTCAATATCAGAGAAGGGATACAACCTGCCAAGAATCACACAGCCAGGAAGTGTCAAAGTCATAATCTGAACCCAGAACCAGTATTGTGCCACAACATCTCTGATACAAAGTTAAAAGGAAATTTTATTTCAATGCTGCAGATCAACTTAAGGAAGAACTAAAACATAACAAAATAAAACCAAAAAACCAGTGTGATACTGAAAGAGCCCTAGAATTAAAGTCAGAAGATCTGGATTCATATCCTGGCTATGCTCCTTGCTGCATGTAGGACCACACATAAGCTACTCAGAGGTGTGCTGGTAAATATTTAACAACAGGCCTTCCATATGAAGGGGGGAGGATTTCCTTACAAAACGTATAATTTTAATTTGCATTATTAAAATTTTTTCCAACACTTTCTTAAGTTTAGACAATCATCAACAACCACAACAACAAAACAAGCCCTGATGTTGAGCCTCTGCCAATTTCTTGCAAATTTACCAATTGCTCTCTGGTGGGAGCTAGGTTCAGCACACATATGAAGTTACTTCTTCTCACGAACAAAATGAAATGGTTGGAGTAGGGAATCTCTGGAGTCCCATTCAGGTCTAATTCTATTCTATGGTTTTCTCATGAGAAAGAAGTTCTCTGTGATAGAATTCTGGAGAAAACAGCTCCATCCCAGAAAGGGAGTGCTACCCAGTTAGAGAGCTCTGACGGAGCTCACCCACAAATGGGAGAGGGGTGCAGGTGCCAAAGGAATCAAATATTTTTCTCTCAGGGAGGAATTCAAGGTTTTGAAGATCCTCCTCTCCCTCCTAACCTTACCCCATCCTTCACCGCCACACCCCCCGCCCAACATCAAATCTAAGCTTGTAGAGGAGAGGGAAAATGAACTAAAGAAAGAGCCAGTTTCACTAATCTTAATGACACTAAATAGCAACATTCTGAATGATACAAGGACCAAAAAACAAATCATAATAATAATTACTTTGATGTCACCAAACCAGGGATGCCCTTAAATCAGTTCTCAGAGGACAACGCACATCTTAAAAAACTTATATTAACCAAATAGAAAAGGAAAGAATAAATGAACGGAGCTAGCAAATGAAAGGACCGGGCAATAAACAAATCAGCAACCCTAAAATGAGGACAAAAGAAGAGATCTTAAAGATCAGAATAGGGAGAAACTTTAAAATAATTAACCAAACTTAAAGCTGTTTTGTAAAAGACTTCACAAAATCAATAGACCATTAGCCAAACTAATCAAGAAAAAACAGAAATGCAAGAAAATAAAATACAAGAAAATTAAAAAGGCAAAATCACGATAAATAGAGAAAATAAGAAGATACACAATGACATGCAAACAAACCTGAAATTCTAAGGAAGTGAATAAATATTTACAAAAATATAAAAGGTCTAATCAAACAAAACAAAAAATAGAGAACTTAACCCAATCTCAGAAAAAAAGCAATCCAAAGAGTCACAAGTAAAGTGCCAAAGAATACCCAGTTTCCCTGGGGCCAGCCAACAGTAATGCTTTCCAATTGAGAAATAACACTGGACTAGAACAGTCAAAGGACTTTGGTTTAAGTCTTGGCTCTCCTATGAACTCCCAGTGTGATCCTGGGAAAGTCCCTTCTGCAAAGGGGATCACCAAGAGAAACTAGGCAAAGGTGTAAACAGTCCCATTGAGAGATGCCAAGAAAAGAGGAGGAGACACAAAGGCATATGGTCCATGGTTCCCTAGAGGAGACAATTACTCATGGAGAAAGAATTATGAATCCAATGGTCCTCTCATCAGCCATGGCACCCAAATGCAGAGAAGGAAAATCAAGTGAAGAAACTTAAATCCTCTATGTTGAAGGATTTCGTTTCCAAGAAGAAAGTTGAGGTCCCGAAGTCATTTTTTTAATTGACAAAATTCCCAGGGACTAAAAATGCCTGCTCCTAATTGATATTCTTAAAGCATTAACCATACTCCTGCTCCAGAACCTATTGTGGCTCTCTTTTTCCTAGGATAAAATATAAAATATTGGGATTTAAAGTCCTTTGAAATTTCCTGTCTCTCTCTCTCTCTCTCTCTCTCTCTCTCTCTCTCTCTCTCTCTCTCTCACACACACACACACACACACACACACACACACACACGCATGTTACTACCTATACCACAAAAGTAAGGAAAGGGTAAGAGAAGAGACACCCCACTGCTGAACCTGGGAAATTTGGGGAAATGATTTGGACCTTTGTAATTGGAAGACCTCTTCTGGACATTTTCTAGTTTTCTAAAATTTGGCACCTAAATTTGATTGTAGAACTTCAGATTGAGGTCTGACCTAAGCAAGGTATAGCATAATGATGTCCCCTCCTTTGTCCTGTACCCATAGATTCTACCCAGATCCTAACCCATTCCTTAGATATGAAGATCCCTTGGTGAGGCTCAGTATTTTCTTTATCTGAGATAGGAAAACATCAAAACACAATTCATTTACTTGGAATTGGACAAATTATACCTTCTATTCATATTTCCCTTTGTCAGTTTTCAATTCAATGTATTTGGCACAGTGGAAAGAGAATGAATTTGCAGTCAAAGAATCTGGGTTCAAATCTCAGTCCTGCCTTAGGAAAGTCATTTATTTAACCATTCTGGGTTTCAAGTTTCCCTGTCTATAAAATAAGAGTATTGAACTACATATATATATATATATATATATATATATATATATATATATATATATATATATAATCTTTAAGATTCCTTTTAGAAATATAACTATTTGGTCAAAGCTATATTACTACTACTACTACTACTACTACTACTACTACTACTACTACTACTACTACTACTACTACTACTACCACTACTACCACTACTACTACTACCACTTAGTCCAATGATTAGACAGCTAGGTGGCAGATTGGATAGAATACTGGGATAGGAATCAGGGAGACTCATCTTTCTGAGTTCAAATTCAGCTTGAGACAGTTACTAGCTGGGAGACCCTGCCCACATTACTCAGCCTCATTTGCCTCAGTTTTCTCAACTAAAATGAGCTAGAGAAGAAAATGGCAAACCACTCCAAGAAAACCCTAACAAGGTCACTAATAGTCAGACATGATTGAAAAACCTAAATAATAATCCAATGATTAAGAGGCTATTTACTAAGTTCCATGCATCATATCTGACACTGGGAATACAAAGAAAAAAATAAATAAAAACTGTCCCTGCCCTTAAGGAGCTTGCCAATTCACAGCTTAAAAGTCTGCAAATGACTGATGCTGAGTCAACCTTATCCTTGAAAAGTAGACCATTTAAAATGGAAAGGACCTTTAAGGTACAAAAATGTTTACAGCATCATTTTTTATTGCAACAAAGAACTGGAAATGGTGGCAACCATGAACTAGGTAATTTCTAAATGATGGGAAACAAATGTAGTGAAAGACCATTACACCATGATATAAATGATGAATATTGAGAATTCAAAAAAAAACTTGAGAAGATTTAAAGAAAAAATAGATTTAGAGCTGAGATGTAAGAAATGATTGGGATCAACCTCACCTCTTTATTTTTATATAAGTGAGTAAACTGAGACAGGTTACATGACTTGCCCTAGATTGAACAGTTTATGTTAGAAGCATGTGTTGAATCTTAATCTTTTTTCCACCCAGTCATCAGTGACCCATCCACTATGCTGGATACAGATGGAAGCAGGATAACAATTGATGAGATGATCATGATAATAATGTTTAGAGACTCAACACTGAAAAACACCAGAACTCCAGACCTGACGCCCATATTGACTTGCTTTGTCTTATTATACAGGTTTCAATGGAGGTGTTTTTTCTGGGAAGGGAGCAACAGTCAAGGGAAAGAAAAGCAATAAAACACTTTTTAAATGGAAAAAAAAAGAAAGTCTGAACATGCTACCTCTAGCAATTTCAGCTGACTTATGAGGCATAAAGTATATGAGGCCATTGTGATATTATTAATAATAATAATAATGCTAGCTCACCATTTATATAAGCCCTTAACGGTTGCTTTCCTTACAACAACTCTGTGAGGTGAAAAGTACAAGGATCACTCTCCCCAGTTTACAGAAAATAATTGCTATTGTTGAATCATTTCAGTCGTGTCTAACTCCCTGTGACTTCATTTGGGATTTTCTTGGCAGAGATACTGGAATGGTTTGCCATTTCCTTCTCCAGCTCATTTTTTACAGATGAGGAAACTGAGGCAAAGAGGATTAGGACCCTGTGATCCCTCAGTGAGTACCTGAGGCCACATTTGAACTTAATACTCTATCCACTATACCACCTAACCGCCAGATAATAATATTGTAGTAATAAAAGCTAGCATTTATATGATATTTTAAGGTTTGCAAAACACTTTACAAATATTATCTCACTTGCTCTTTATAACAAACCCTGGGAGGGAGGTGTCCAATTTACAAAAGAAAAAAACTGAGGGAGACTATTTTCAAATGACTTGCCCAAGGTCACTCAGTTAATAGATATCTGAGGCACAATAAGTCACGTTACTTGCCCAAAATCACTTTTAGTAAGAAGCAAAGGCAGTATCTGAACTCAGATCCTCAGACCCCAAATATAGTAGTCCTTCTACCAAACTATATTGCCCCCCCCCACTAGGTCTGAATGCTGAATTCTTTGGGCTATGTATCACATTGCTTCAGGTTGTATTATGGGGCATCTGTGCCACTTGGTAATCAATCATTCCCTTTGGCAGTAGAGGGAATATCATCAAAGGAGCCACATGGTGGCCTGAGCCTTTCATCTTCAGCATAGAGTAAAAGACTTCCCACAGGTTTAGAAGCAAGGTTCAAATCAAGATATACAAGGACCTGCCTTCCAGGATAGCCCTCAGCTGGAACCACACAGTCCCAAACCAGGTTTTTCCAGGTGGGCAGGAGACCATGGCACACAACCAGAATTCTCTGGGCGCACAGCCAATCTCAGATGACTCTGGATAAGAAAGCAGGATGGCTTACTGCCTTGAGAATCAGGAAGACCTGGGTTCACACCTCACCTTTGACATTCATCATCTATAGGACCACTGACAAGTCAGGAAATCTCTCTGGGCTCAGTTTTTTCATCTGGGAACTGGGCATGATAATAATAGTTATAGCACCCACTTCATTGGATTGTAGTAAGACTCTGATGAGATAATGAAGGCAAAGTGCTTGGCAAAATTTAAGGCATTTTATGAATCCATTGATGAATTTATTATCATTATTCCTCTTGTTGCTTATTACTATAAAGGACTCAAGGTTCTAGTCTGAACTTTTTGTTTTTGTTTTTGTTTTTTTTTAGTTTTTGCAAGGCAATGGGTTAAGTGGTTTGCCCAAGGCCACACAGCTAGGTAATTATTAAGTGTCTGAGGTCGGATTTGAACTCAGGTCCTTCTGACTCCAGGGTTGGTGCTCTATCCACTACCCCACCCTAGCTGCACCAGATCCAACTTTCAAAAAATGGATTCCACAGATGAATTCATCTACATTCTGTGCAGCAGAAACTGAGAGATATTAATAAACATGAAACTGGAAAAAGAATCCAAAATCCTATCATTTTTGAGCCAGATTACTTTTGCAAACCAAAGAAAACAAAATAAAATGTGGGAGAACAAAGGAAACATGCCTTCATGGCAGGTATGCTTCTTCCTTACCCAGGCACAAAACCCTACGTGGGTGGGGTCTGAAGGGGCACCAGCTAGGTCATAAACCAAGATTGAAAAAATAAGAAGGGGCAGCATCATATATAATGATGGGGATATAGGCACATATCAAAATAGTAACAAGTCAACTTAATGATGGTGAATTAGCTCATTGAAAGAACAGTAATATGGAAACTGCCTTGATTAGGAAGGATTATGCAACAAAAGGCTCATTCAGTTGAAATCTAATCTCTCTTAATTAACACCCCCAAGAAGGAAAACAATTCTCCATGGGTGTATTTCCTGTTCTTGAGCCAGAACACTTTCTCTCCTTCTTGAGTCAAACCTGTAGAAGCTCACACCCATAATATAGAAGATGGAGATATCCCTTCAGCAGACTTGAGTACCCTACACCTGTGTTCAGAGACCCCTACCTTCCATGACCTCCACCCTGGGGACCCCAGCGCATGCTGGGCTGCTTGTTCTTGGTGGAACTGCAAGACTATCCCAGTAAAGTCAAGGTGAAAACAGGGCAGACACTTTGTATCGTTCTCTGGCCCAGGAAGTGCTCATCCAGGCTTCTCTAGATGTCCATTCATAAGAGAACACCAACCATCTTCCTAAGAAGCCTTTAACTTGACCCTCAAACTCAAACCTGACTTCCTGCTATTCCTATGCTTTGCTCTTCAAGCTGTACTCCAGAGCCAAGTAGGTGAAATTTAGTTTATTCCCTCTAGGAATGTTAGGAGAGATCAATACAAATCCCAATTCTAACCCAGTGTTAACATATTGCCTTATTATGTGAGAAATTATCAGAAAACCTGGGCACTGATCTGAGCTGTATATCCCTAGTCAAGTCATTTAACTTTAGTCTCGGTTTCCTCATCTGTAAAAGGGGGATATAATCATATTTCTACCTATTGTGAGGATCAAATGAAATAAATAAAACCCTTAGCAAACCTCCAATTATTCCATGAATGCTTAATCGTGAGCTATAGATTAATATTTTTATATGTCTTCAAAGTGAATGTGGAAATTGCAGGTGATAGCAGGGATGGGAAGACAGAAAGACTATATGGAAGGTAAGAGATTTCTATTTAACAATAGCAGTCAGGAGGCATGGACTTCAAAGAAAGAAAAGATGAGAAGTCAGGAGACCCACAGTCAGAAAGTGATAATGGGAGCCAGAGGAGGCCAGCTCTTCCTCCTGGGGCTTGGAGTATGAGAGAAAGAATTTTTTTTCAGAATCCCAGAACTCATGTCTTTCTTGGAGATTTAGCTCCAGGAATACCTCCCTTCCCAAAGCCTTCCCTGATCTCCCTTCCTCAATCTCTACTTACCTTCCACTCTAATTATTCCTGTGCATGTTGTATCCACCCCAGAGGATATAGTTCCTTGTATCTGCAATTTCTGACACAGCACCTCTTGAATAAAAGTCAAGGGGGTACAGCATAAGATGGCTAAGTGTATGTGGGAAAAGGGGTGAGGGAGCTAATAGGGAGTCTATTGACAACAAAATCAGGTTCTGAAGGACCCCATGGTGAGGGTGGAAAGAGAGATGAAGAAGGAGGAAGGGCAAAACAGGAATGCCAAAGAATGAGAAGATAGGGAGGGGCACTTGGGGAAAGGTTAGGTTTAGGGATAGCCTCTAAGGCAATGGTTCTGGATAACAGGAAGCAATTATGCCATGACTCAGATCACAGCTCCTGCGGTAGAGAACTCACTGGACACCAGTGCTGGAAGGGTGCTTAATCTTCTCATTTCAGGAGAAACTGAGGCTCTAGAAGTATAGATAAAATTCTGAAGTTGTCATTAGCTGGTTAGTGGCATACCCTAGATCTCTGGATCCCAACACCAAAGTATCTCTTTATCATATAACCCCCAAATATACATATACACAGTTTCTTTTAGTAGGTATGAACCAGCATAACAAGGAAAACAGCAATATTTGACAATAATTCCTCTCAGCTCACCTAAGGTTAAAAAAACAAACCACCAAACAAACCCATTTTCCCTGAGCATTGAGATTCCTCACTGGGCTATATGCTTCCCAAAGCATCTGTACTCAGGTATCTAGAAGACTTGGAAGAGACCCCCAAAGATCACAGAAGTCTAACCCAAAGCCAGAAATGACCAAGGATTCTTTTTAATATTCGAAGCAAGTGATCATCCAATCTTTGGTTGGTTCCTTATGTAAAACCTTCCATCAGACCAGAGTGACCTGATCATCTAAGGGGGGGGGCAGATGAGAAGTAAGAGCATATTATCCCTCGAGTCAGAGATAAGGAAAATGAGGCATAAAGATGCATCTACTTGCAGTACCTAAATCAGAATTTTATATGCTAGAACCTACTCTGAGGGTCTTAGGATCCTATGCTTCAAACTCAGCCTGGCCAGGAGCAGGAGATTACAGAATCCTTCCCACAGTCCTCCCCTAACCACAATCACCCCACATTTGTTCTACCTTCCCACCCAGGGCCTTCTTCCTCCCCACCCATGCCTCCACTGCAGGGGTCTGGCCAGGACAAAGGACAACAGCTGCCTCTGGGGCATCTGGGCAGAGGAATAAAAACAGTAGGAAACTATTAGAGAGGAGAAGAGAAGGAGGAGGGAGGAAAGGACAAAACTCTTTGCTAGAGGAGCCTGTGTTTCCTTTT
This sequence comes from Macrotis lagotis, assembly GCF_037893015.1. Classification (NCBI taxonomy): domain Eukaryota; kingdom Metazoa; phylum Chordata; class Mammalia; order Peramelemorphia; family Peramelidae; genus Macrotis; species Macrotis lagotis. The sequence continues at coordinate 234,269,299 of NC_133660.1, read as the reverse complement.
GAAGGGTAGAATCTTCATTGCTTAATCACCCCCCCACCCCCAGTTTCTTCAGATTGTTGTAGCCAGAAGGGATTTTAGAGACAATCTGGACCAGCATGCTCATTTTACATAGGATTAAAGCCAATGTCTAGGGAAAACAAATGAGCAAAAATGGAACTTAAACCCAGATCTTCTGGCTAAAGAAAAACAAACAAACAAACAAGTAAGCATTTATTAAGCACCTACTCTGAGCCAGACCTATGCTAAGCCCTTTAGAGATAGTATTTCATTATGCCATCTAATCTTCACAACTGTGGGAGTTGTGCTCTTACCATAATTTTACAAATGAGGAAACGGGTACAGAGAGGTTAAGTGACTTGCCCACAGTCACAAGATCTCTGCACTAAGAGATTGAAAGACCTCATTCAGTCATTCATTTCCACTTACAGCTTCAGAGAACTGATGATTTTGAAACAGAAGGAAGTAGGCGAATCTTCTGGGAAGAATAGGCAGTCTCAGCAAGAAACAGGAAGGTACAAAGATAATGAATATTTGTATAGAGTTTTAAGGCTTGCAAAGCTTAACCTATAACCCCATGAGGACAACGCTACTACTCCCATTTTAGAAAAGGAGAAACTCCATCTGAGAGAAGCTAAGTGAATTGCTCAGGATTATCCAGTTAAGGTTCGAGGCAGGATTCAAACTCAGGGTTTTTAACTATTAATCTTAGTTCAAAAAAAAAGGAAAAAAGGCATTAGGACAGTTGAGTTTGGAGTCAATAGACCAATGCAAGTTACAGCTATACTCCTGAGCCCTTTGGAATAATTCATGACCTCTCTGGGCCTCAGTTTCCCCATTTGTAAGCTGAGAACTACAATCTAGATCTCTCATCCTATAACTTCCTACTTTGCCTAAAAGCTCCATGAGATCCAGGCAGTCTTATTCAAATCTTCTAACTTCCAGCATCTAACAACACAGTAGGCATTAAATTCATGTTTGGCCAAAGAATGAATGAATGAGACAATTTAAAGGAAGTAGTAAACCAACTTGTGCTGAGATACCACTCTTGATAAGCCTCTCTCTCCTGAGGCTAAGGCAGAATAACTATTTGGCCCTTTTTAGTGTACTCTTCAGAAGGAGGGGGGGTATGAAGTGAGATATCCCACTGTCAGGAGCAGGTACCACCAGAAACAAGAAACAGTCTTCCATCATGGGTACTCTGGGGGAAACAATACTTGACTTGGATTCAAATCTGGCTGGATACTTAGCAGTAAAATCTATTTATCACAGAAGGTGCTTAATAAAGGTTTATCAACATCTCTAGGTCTCAGTTTCCTCAACTGCAAAAGGAAGGAAATGCATTTGAGGTCTAAATTTGTGAATTTGTGAATCTGTTATAGGTTAAGCTTTGCAAGCCTTAAAGCTCTCTACAAATGACAGGGTCAGTTTGATACCAACCAAACTTCCTTGGTCCTGGGTAGTCCCAAAAGCCAAACAAACCCTGACCTCCCAGCATCCTGACCCAAAAGCTACCTCTTCTTCAGAATAAAAGTAAGCTAAGTGAACTAATCAGAGAGAAAGAGAGAGAAGAGCAGCACTATTTTTAACTCCTTTTTAGAGAGAGGATACTAGGATTGATGGTATGGGACCATTGAGTCCAACCCTCTCATTTTAAAAATGAGAAAACTAAGGCCCAGAATGGAAGTAGCCAAAAGTCAGAAACCTAGGTCATTAACCACTGAAATCAGGACATAGGAAAACGTGGATTTATGCTTAAGATAAAATCTGAGCAGGCCGTAAGAAGGAAGAGAAACAAGGCTTCTGTCAAAATAGGGTCACCTCAATCCTCCTTTGCCTGCTGTTCTCCAGAGGAAATTCCCTGGACAGTCTCCAACTCTGTGAGTTCTGCTCCCCATGGGCAGAAGGGACAAAAGTTTTCCTTAGTTGTAGTCTATTGATTGAGAGGGCTGCAGAGTCATTGATCAAGTCCCCCAATTCCATTTGTACACTAAAGTATTGTGATACCAGGATTTATTTTGTTCTGATAAAAGAAGGCAGCATGTCTTAGTAGATTAAGTAGTTAAGACTATATATATCTTCTGTAGACCAAATAAATATCTCCAATATAAGTAAAAATACTATTTTTCAAATCTACATAGCTGTTTCTGTGATTGATAAGGTACAAATTTATTTACAAATATTTTTGGCATCATTTTAAGATTGAATATTTTCTCAATTTCACAAATGGTAATGATATAGCTACTGATATGTGAAAATCTGAGTTGTTGGTTTGTTTGGGGGGGTTTTGGGAGCCTGAATCTCCCAGTCTTAAGTGCAGACTAGAAGAATGGTGGCTTCTCAAGGGCCTGATTCCACACTTTGAAGAGCACATTTTGACCAGTTATTTCCAACCATGGCTAATACCCCTCTCTAAGCAGCCAGATGGCACACCTCTCTCCCACGAGCTCTCCATAATGGTGCCAGACTTAGTCTTGATACCTGATCAGCTTTAGTCCTACTACAACTCAGAACTCCTGAGCTTGGATGATTCCCCCAGCCTCAGCCTGTCCAGTAGCATGTCTGGTTCTGAGAAGTTTTTTTCACATTAAAAAGGCATCTTCCTAAAGCCCTATCTAATTATCTATCTATAAAATACACACATATATATAATATATTAAACATACATATGAAGGAGGAAAGGACTTGGGTCTCAGCTATGAAACCTGAGAGGAGCCCCTTTTGGGGACCAGTTTCTTCCTTGTAAAATAAGGAAAAAATTTACAATGAGTTGCAACCCAAAAAGGAGTAATTTAATGATTCCACATCTCCTTGGAAGAAAACCTCCAGGAAAGTACTATGGGAATCTGCACTTGGCCCTGTGAGATTTGATAGTTTTCTCAATGATTTAGATGAAGGCAGAGATGGCACAGTCATCAAATATGTGGAGGAAACTTGTAGTGATGGCAACAGTAGATAAAAAAGTCAGATTCTAAAGTGATCTTGACATCCTGGAACCAAATCTAATGGGCTGATATTTAATGGGGCTAAATATAAAGTCTCATACTTGTGAAAAAAAAACCATCACAACTCAGACAAGATGGGGAAGGTATAGTTAGACAGCAGCTCACCTGAAAAAGATGACGGATTTTAGGAGACCAGAACCTCAAAGAGTGAAAAGTGTGAAATGGGAGACAAAAAGGCTGCATTAAGACAGGTACTAAGAAGTTGATAATCATACCTGTTATATTCCAACCTACCTAGAGGTAGCTAAGTATTGTAGTGGGTCTCAAGTCAGGAAGACTGCAGCTCTAATCTGGCCTTATAATTGAGTGACTTAGCTACTGTCTACCTCAGTTTCCTCATCTGTAAAATAAGGATAATAGTACCAACCTCCCAGGGTGAGGATCAAATAAGATAATATTTGTGAAGTATTATGCAAACCTGATAGCACTATGTGTTAGCCATTATTATTTTTGTTAATTTTTATACCATTATTATCTGAATCAAAGTCCTCAAAGTTGATGACCTTTGTTCTGTTATATTGTAGAAGGCATCTTAATTTAGATACAATTTGGCTTTTGAAGTTCCTTCTGGCTTTGAGCTCCTGAAACTATCTTATCTTTAAGATCATTCTAATGTTCCATGATTGAGAGACCCAAAGTGGAATCTTGGACTTGTGTCCCCCTAAGATCGCCTCAGGATCATGCATAATAAGGGTCAGGTTGGGAAAAGGTATAGGGGAAGAGACACTGGGATTGCTCCTTAGGGTAAGAGAAGGACAGAATGAGATGAAGGATGGAGGACTGCCCAGATAGTATGGGAAAAACAGACAAAGAGTTCTCAAGGCAAGTCCAATATTAAAGTTAACATTTATATGATGAGCTTTTTTACAATTATCTCATTTAATCCTCACAGCAACCCTTAGAAGTGGCTGCCATTAACCCCATTTTACAGATGAGCTAACAGGCAAACAGAGCTTAAGTGACTTAGCTAGGATCACATAGTTAGTAAAAATCAGAGGCTGAATTTGAACTCAGATCTTCCTTACTGCAGCTCTGGTATTCTAATCACTGATCCTTCTAGACTCTCTAACATAACTTGGATGTTCTTCTTTCTTACCTCTTCCTCTTAGAATCCTTAGTTCCTTTCAATCTCTCTTCAAAACACCATATCCTAGAGAAAACCTTTCCTGGCTTGGCTAAGTTGTTAATATTCTTGCTCTGTTTTGGGGGGGAGACAGGATTGAAGAAGTGAGTAAGCACTGAGAATACCACTGTTTCCTTATCATACCCTTGGGATGTCCCTATTTCAGCCAGCCCCCCACATATGTTACCAAATCATACACTGAACTGCTTACCCAACATTCAGGAAAGGACACAGAAATGATGCCAAGGCATTCATGCGATGCCCTATTTTTTAAATTCATCTTATTGTTCAAGCTAGAGGCTAAGCATTAGCTACACAACCCAGAAGGAGCGGCACTGGCTGGCAGAAACTTTCCTGGCTTGAACTAAGGCGGTCCGGACCAGAAACAAAGCTATACTTTCTATGAAAATGGGACATCCCCAGTAGCCTGTCCTGATCTCTCCTATGTCCTCCAAAAAATAAACAAACCCAGAAACCCTAATCAGTAAATGTAGTAATAGTACTGAGTTGTAGACCTTCTTCTGCAGAATACTTCTTATGAATTCTACCTTCTCTCCAGCCCAGTTCTTCCTGAATTAAGTCCTTGAAAAAAAAAAAGAAAAAAGAAATCAGGTGATCATAGACTTTGAGTTGTCTAGGGCTTTGGAGATATCACGCCCAGACTCTCATTTTATAATTGAGAGAGCTGAGATATAAAGGAATAAAATGACTTGGGACAGGTAGATGGCCCAAGCTCATCTTACTGAGCTTGAATCTGGCCTCAGACACTGGCTGTGTGAGACCCCTGTTTGCCTCAGTTTCCTTGACTATATAAAATGTCCTGGAGAAGAAAATGACAAATCATCCCAGAATCTTTGCCAAGAAAACCCAAAATGAGGTCACAAAGAGTGAAACCACCAACAAGAAGGAAATGACTTGTCCAAAGTCAAATGGTAAGTGTCAGAATGGACTTTGATCACAGGACCTCTGATGCAAACTGAAGGCCCTTGTCACTGGACCACTAGGTAAAGGCTGCCCAAATCTGATGAATAATAAATAGCACTGGATGATAAAACCTACAATTCTTTCCTTATGACAGCCTTAGGAAGCAAGCAGTGGAGGAGGCTCCCTGGGGATTAGAGAAAGTGGTTCCTGATGATGGATGGGATGATTATACACACAGACCCGCTCATATCCCTTAGAGTCAAATAACTAAATTCATGAATCCTTGGGGCCTCAAAGTCTCCCCTAGACATATCCCTATCACCCCCCATCCACTCTGATGTACAAAGCCAGGAAAAAGCTATTCCATCTTCTCAGATGGCAAACCATTTCTGGACCAGACAGTCAGACAAACGGATGAACACACACACACACACACACACACACACACACACACACACACACACACAAACACACATACACAAAATCCCAAATGATATTTCCCTCACAGAACACACTCATGCCCCTTGCAAATGATACTCACTGGTGAGAACGTAACCAGGACTGATCTCCTTCTGCATGTCACCTGCTCTGGGATTGTCTGAGCTGAAGGCTGGGTTTTGGATGAACAAGCTTTGGTGGGAAACTTCAGCTTGCCCTCCCTGGCCAAGGGCAATCCCCTCCAGGTCCATCTGCCTCTGATCGCTGCCAGTATTCCAAAAGGAGGTTAAGTCATCTAGGGTCAGACCCACCCCCAAGGAACCCAAGTTATCCTCCCTGAGGGCGGCTCCTGCCTACCCCCTTCTGAAGCGCTTCTTTGTATTTTTTGTTTGCAAAAAAAGAAAATTGTTTTTGTATTTGAATTTTACAGCCCCACCCAATACCCTGACAACCCACTGAGAAGCATCAATGGGATTCCAGGCCTGAAAGCACCTACATCTCTAAACTTTGGGAAGACCCTCCAGAGACCCTCATGGAATCAGACTCCCTCTATTTAAAGGGGTTTCTCCCAAACATCCTGTTTGTTTCCTTTCTCTCAGAAGCCAAACCCAATCAGAAAACTAAGAAAATGTCTAGTTTTCACAGGTCCTTAGAGGAAGATTTTATATTTTCTGTCAACCTCAGTTCAATTTTTTAAAGCCCCAGTAACCAGGTAGTCAGATGGTCCAATGAATGGGGGTCTGAATTGGGAGTCAGAAAGACCTGAGTTCAAATCTGACCTCAGATACTTATTAACTATGTTATCCTGGGCAAGTCCCTTAACCTCTGTTTGCCTCAATACTCTGGAGAAGGAAATGGCAAACCATTCAAGAAAATCCAGTATGGAACACAGGGTCATGAAGAGTACTATTTGACTGAACAATTGAACAACAAATATGCCAGATACTGTGTTTGGTGATGAGAATATAAAAATATAAATTAAAATTAAAATAGTTCCTGTCTTCAAGGAGGTAATATAGACCAAGAGAAAATGGTCAAGTGACTTAACCTTGGTACTAGTAAAAGTAGCAGAGCCAGGACTCCCCCTTGCCATGCTATCATTTCAGGGCAAAAAAATGAAGAGTAACGCACCAACCCTCACCACTGTGTATTTATACGGCTGCCTCCCTAGACAACTGCCAGACCATCCATGCGGGTCCCCTATCTTAGATAAGTAATACAACTCCCTCTCCCAAAAAAAAAAAGGAGGAAAAAAGAGGGAAATGGAATGACCATTTATTTCGTACCTACTATGTGCCTTTAAACATTTACAAACATCTTATTTGACTCTTACAACTACCCCAGAAGGCAGAATCTATTATCATAAGCCCCATTTTACAGCTGAGGAAAAAGGCAAACAGAAGTTAGGAGACTTGCCCAGGGTCACACAGTTCATAAGTGCCTGAGTCTGGATTTGAATTCAGATCTCCCTGACTCTGGGCTCAGTGATCTAGCCACTGCAAAAAAGAACATACCAAGTTAGAGCTAAGTTTTCCTGCAAACTATATCAGTAGACTTTCCTGATGTCCAAGATTGTGAATACTGATCAATCACCAGAAAAGAGGTTCCAAAAAGAGCTTTTCCCTTCTCTTCCCAATATTAAGAAAGCCAGGTCTCCACTGCAAAAGAAAGTGACTTTGTTCCTTCCATGGGCTCCCATGGAAAAGTTTCCTCAATCTGCATTTTTTCCCCGAACTGTCCAATTGGCTCAAAGGGCTTTCTCCCTGGTCTCCCTCTAATAAACCCCCACAACCTCCTACCTGGCTGTCTCTCACCTGATAACTTCCCCAACAGCCACAAAGCACCATGGAATAAGAACTGGCTTCAAAGTCAGGGCACCTGGATTCAAAGTCTGGCTTGGTGACTCTATGTGACCAAGTTATTTATCCCCTCTGGACCTGTTTCTTCATCAACCAAATGAAGCGATTGGATTGATGACCCCTTAGGTTGTCTAAACCTTAGCTCATGATCCAATCAGCATCAGTACCAAGGCATTCTATGAAAGCAGTCCCTGAATGTCTCTGGGTCTCAGTTTATTCATCTGCAAAATTAGGAGATTTAGATTGGCTGACCTCTTAGATCCCTTCCATCTTTAGAGCTAATGAACCTATGACAGTTATCAAACTGTCCCCATGTTAAAAATTTTATCTTCAATGGCTGCTTGCTTTGTAATCCAGTCAGATGCAGCACATGAAACGACTGATACTAAAATTCTTCCTATTTCAAGCCATTCACTGTACAGTCTTCTGTACTTATACCTGGAAATGGACTTAATGGAAAGAATACAGAATTTTGGACAAGTCCTGGGATAGAATTCTGTCTCTGATGAGTGATCTTATGTGTATTATTAACCACACAATTCACCAAATCTAATTTCCTCATCTATAAAATGAGAATAATTTAAATATATGTGAGAGCCAGGAGGGAGGGGGAAAAGGAAGCAGACCTACTATTTCTCATATGTCTTCCCCTAGCATCTAGAGCAGGGGTGGGCACAAAATAACCTTTTATTAAACACATAAACTTTCTGGAAATTTTAAAATCATGGAGAATTTCACATTTTCAAGGCATAGGATTTGAAGAAAACTCGAAAAATATCCATATTTTTGAATGTCCTTTACCATCTAAAGTAATTTTGCTAAAGTTGGTTATGCAAAAATGAGTAATTGTATATATATATATGCTCATACCTATTTTTATAGAGATACCTTATATATGTACACATATTTTATACACCATATAAAATAAATCATATGTAAGTTTAATGCATAAATAATATAGAATAATAGAAAATGCCTCTATTATATGTCTCCCTTCCCCCAAAAGAATGCCAGTTTCTTAGGGGCAGGGCCTATTTCTGCTTTTTCTTTTAATGTACAACACTTAACACAGTATCAAGTCCTTAGCAAGAACTTCATAAATGCTAGTTGGTTGATTAATATTTCATTTGATCAGTTCATAAAATTGCACGTTTAACTTAAAATTTATTCAGGCAATTGATGCAAATTTACTTAAATTAGGTTTCAAGTCTTGATAGATTGTGTTACAACTGGGGCTATCAGTTTCTGAATTTGAAGCAAGTTCGTTTCAGTTTCTGGCAGTCAATGAGAAGCAGGCCAACCTTGAGAATGAAAGAAATCACCAAGAGAGAAAAGTTCTACACTTTCAGGACTTGGCGTCCTTCCATGTTATCAAACAGATAGAAAAAAATTCATGTCAGAAAAGGAAGGGAGAAATAATGGGGAGGAGGGAGAACCTTCCAGATTTATTCAATCCAATTTTTATTACATGGAACTCCACCTAATCAGTCTCCTTTATTAAGCTGCCATTATCTGCAGTTTCTATCTCTTTGGGAACTTCAGAAAATTGAAGCTTTGGTCACTTTGCAACACACTCCACAACCCATTCCTACTTTGGTAAGGGAGGTTTCCAGAAGAACCAGACAGATTCCTCTGAAAGGAAGAAAGGATGACAGGCGCTGACAGGAAAGAGTCAGAGGGCCCATCCTACAAAGGCCTCACTCCTATTTTCAAGTAGAAGGAAGGGGCTAAGCAGGTTCCCCCAGCCTGCAATTCTAGACTAAAGAGCCTCAGCCTCAGCTGCATTTAAAAGTCATTTTCAACAACATATCTTCAGGGCTCCTTGGTTTGTGGTCTTGTCAGATGTAGTATAATAAAATTCCTCCTGTTTCAAGTCATTCCCTCTACATTCTTTTCTACTTTTCCCTGGAAATGGACTCAATTTTGAACAAGTCCTGGTAATAGAATCCTGTCTCTGCTGTGTGATCTTGGGTGGATTCTTAATCTCACAATTCACCAAACCTCAATTTCCTCATCTGTAAAATGGGGGTAATTTAAAACTTACGTATCCCCAAAGTGCTATTGAGAAGACAGTAGATATTTTGGTTATCATTCTTGAAAATGGTTGGGGGTATCTGGGTCATCTGATAAGAAATACTTAAAGACATATTGTATTATCTGGGCAGATGAAGTGACTGCTCTAGTTAGCTGTACCTAATTTTCCTGACAGAACTTTCAATAAATCTCTTGGAGAGGAGGGAAGTCAGGGAGACAATATTTCCTAAAGATCTTATTCACCATTTAAAAATTCATAATGTAATTTTTCCTCCATTTTTGCTTGTTGTAAAGAGACTTCAGAGTATATGTGTATGAGAGAGAGAGAGAGAGAGAGAGAGAGAGAGAGAAAAGAGAGAGAAATAAGAAAAGATTTATCTATTCATCTGCCTCAATTGTTTACAATTTTTTCTGGGTCTTGACATTTCCACTGTTGAGTAAATAAATATTTGCAAACTGACTCCATCTTAGAGTAATGGTGTCATAAACAACTTTTTATAGCTTCTCTTTTTCTATCCTTTAGACCCCAAATAAGAAAGAGCTAAGCCCCTAGCAAGCTCTCCAGCTTGTCGAGACACCAAATAAATTGAAAGAACACTGAATTTGGAGTTGAAAAGCTTGAACCTGATTAATTCCTGACTTTTCAGCTCACCACCAGTATGACTTTGAGCAAATCCTTTCCATTCTCTGGACCTCAGTTCCTCGTTTGAAAAGTTGGGACTGAGGGGGGTGGTAGAGCCATGACTGATCCAAATAATCTCTAGTCCCTTCCAGTTCTAAATTCTGTGACAATATGAGGAAGCAAACCCCAAGGCGATCACCATACACTAAGATAGAGCAGTGTATGTTTAAAATCTGTATAAGTGACCCTCCTAAGCCTGAAATCCTTTACACCAGCCAGAGACATAAAATCAGATAGAGGCTCCCTTCTTTGACACTGTATGCTCCCAAGAATGAACAAATTGGCATAGCGTGAGGCTACAAGTAAGCTTTCCCCTTCCTTGAAGGAACAAGTTGGGGTGTGTGTGTGTGTGTGTGTGTGTGTGTGTAAAAAGACTTGGAAAGAACCTGCCAGTCTAAGAGAACCCTTTCTCTCACCAGCTACTGCCTCAGGAGAGACCGAAAAGGAGGCCAGAAACAATAGCTTCCAAGTTTTGGGGTTTTGGCTTTCCTCTCTCACCTGGCAAGGTACCCGGGCCATTAAAAAAGCCACAGGTTACAATTATCAGAATTAAAGGCTCCAATGATCAGTCAGTTAAGACACTAGCTGCTAGAAAGTCCCCAAAGTCAGTCAGAATAGGGGAGTGCAGCTGATTGTCTAGAGGTTTGCTAATTTCTCCATATTTTCACAGAATTTAAAAGTTATCTGGGTCATCCATGGATGAACACTCCCCCCAGCCTCTGTTTTACAAGAGAAACTGAGTACCAGACATTGGAAAGGATTTGTTTAAGGTCATATAAGTAAGAGTCAGGAATTAATCACACACACACACGCTACTCTCTCTCTCACACACACATACATACATACACGTACACACACACACACACACACACACACACTCAAAGGGAAGGGAGAAGAGAAGAGACTAATTAACAGAATGTGGTTCTTCCCACACAGTCCATTGCCAAAGCTGCTGAGGATGGTAAAACTTCCTTCTTCCTTCAGGGAACATTTGACTGGAAGTTTCAATGAATTTGGAACTATTACAACCCTTGGAATTTTCTGTGGACTTTCTATCAAAAGGGGATTTTAAAACCTTCTTACAGTGATTAAAGACAGATGGAGTCAGGTGTGGTGCTTCAACCAGACCTTGTGCTCTCTGAGATAAGTTAAACAGTCCTGAGGTAAAGGAAGGAGGTCTTTACTAAGAACTCCTAATTCTTGCAAGTAGTCAGAAGCACAAAATGTGAAAAACAGAAAGGCCATTAGAGACCTTATCCATCCTTCTCATTGTACAGAAAAGAAAACTGAAGAATGGAAAGGAAACACACTAACTGCAATACAACTCAAACTGCCCAGCAATGGCATATTCGACTTCTTTTCACATCACTATCACAGTCATGGTCATGCCTTCATTTTACACATGACTTGCCCAAAGTCAAACTGTAACACTCAGAAGCAGAAGCTGAATCCAGATCTTCTTATTGCCATAATTATTTCCTTCCAGACCACTTTGTTCAGAAATGCTGAATGGTTCCATCGAAAACTGGAGGGTGCCAAAAATAGAAATTGCAATGTCTGAAGAGGAGCAGAGAGAGACATTCTACAGGCAGTTTGGACTTGGGTTTAGAATGCAGGTCTAGATAAACAATCTTGGGAATAATCTGTGTAAAAGTGATAGCTGAAATCACAGGAGGAAGGAGTCTGACAAGGGTGATAGGAAGAAAAGGAGAACCCTTAAGGAGATGGAAAGAAGAAAGAAGCGTTATTTAGGGGAGTTAAATGGAAGAAAATGGGAATTTCAATATCTCTAAAGCCAAGGTTTCCCTGAGGGAGGTATCAATGCCTTTATGGGGACTGAGAAAGGTCATTGGATTGGATGATTAAAAGGTCACTGGTGATCTTTATTTTAAATTTTTTACAAATTATTATTGCTACATTTTCTTTTCATTGCTATTTTTTCTTTAGGTGACCTTTAATAGAGTTTCATCCTCTCTAAGAAAAGATGGATATGTAATATTCAGACAGGCATGGAAAGACTTAAAAGAAATGGCACAGGGTAAAAGAAGAACCAGGAAGGTGATAGATACAAACAAAATATAAACGGCAGAGAAACAACCATATCTGTGGAATAATTACTGAGCCTGGCTCCAAGGAAGAGAGGAGAAAATGTACCTTCTCTACAGAAGTGGGGGACTATGGGGAGGAAGGAAGTATTGTTTATATATGATCAGGCTCCATTTATGTGTTGATTACTTTTAATTCTTTATTAAAACAGATAGCTAGAGAGCAGCTAGATGGCACAGGGGATAGAGCACAGGTCTTGGAGTCAGGAGGACTTCACCCCACTGCCTTGAAAAAAAAAACCAAAAAGTTTTTGTTTTACTTTACTTTGTTTTAAAGAGAATAGTTTCAGTTCAGAGGTTGAGACAAATGTCAAATTATGAAGGGAGGGAGGGAGGGAGGGAGAGAGAGAGAGAGAGAGAGAGAGAGAGAGAGAGAGAGAGAGAGAGAGAGAGAGAGAGAGAGAGAAGTAAGGAAGTAGAGTCATCATGTCTATGCTATTTCAAGAGTTCAGGAGTGAAGTGGAGGAGACAGACGAGATGGCTGAATGCAGTTGAAGGTAGATAGAGATAGGTGTAGAGGCTGGGAACCAGAGACAAAGCACATTCAAGATGTCCCAAAAGTCTTAGTGCACTTTTAAAAACTATTAAAGCTTAGCAACTCAGTAAAGCATGAGAAAAAAAGAAAGCTTAGCAGCTAACCAACCTTAACAATCAAACTACTGAAACCTGACAATTATATAGCTGTATAGGTTTTCCTAAATTCATTTAGAGCTGAAAGGAATCACCTGATCCAAACTCCCTTATATTACAGGTGGGAAAGTCAAAGCCCAAAGAGAAATGGCATGCTTGATCACACAGGATTGGTGTTAGATGTAGAATCTGAACTCAGGTCTCTCTCAAATCCAAGTCTGTGATTGTTCCACTATATTCCAGCAGCCCTGGAAGAATTATCTCATACTGGCTAAAATATACCTATGACAAAATTAAATTCCAAAGAGGAGGCACTGCCCTTAGTATTGGAAAAGTAAATGGGTAGGATCTTTTCAGAGAGTTACCTAGCAGGATCCAGTAAAACAGTTACTAAAATTTGTCATCCCCTTTGACCAAGTGATCTCATTACTGAGGATGTAATTAAAAAGAAAGAGAGAGATTCGCCTATTAGGCAACCTTCGTAGCTGTGTAATAGGAGCCAATCACCAAAAAAACTGAAAGCAGCATATATTTCCAGAGGGAATAGCAGAACAAATTGAGGTATGTAATGGACAATTATTGTGCCATTCAAAGTGACAAAGATCAGGTATATGATGAAATCTTGAAAAGACAAAGTTTAAAAAAAGGGAAGAGAAACTCTTTCACAACATGACTAAAATGGAAGTAACATAGTTATTCATATATAACCTATATCAAATTACTCGCTGTCAAGGGGAAAAGGGAGGAAGAGGAGAGAAGGAGAAAAACATGGAAGTCAATGAAATCTTGAAAAGAAAAAAGGTTTAAAAAAGGGGAGGAGAAACTCTTTCACAACAAGGCTAATATGGAAATAATATAGTTGTTCATATATAACCTATATCAGATTACTCACTGTCAAGCAGAAAAGGGAGGAAGAGGAGAGAAGGAGAAAAATGTGGAACTCAAAAAATGAATGTAGTTGGAAAAATAAATTTATTAAAGAAGGTTGGAAAGGAAGGACTAGAATAACTGAATATACTTTGCAACTATATACAGAATTTTATGCATTCACAAGTATATGAGAATAGATTGCAAAGGAATATAAAGAACTAAAATTTTTATCACAGAGAGCTTGGATTACATGTTCATGTTAAGGTTTTAGAATGGTTTTTTGTTTGTTTTATTGAAAATGTTAGAAGTTAATCATTTAAAAATATTTTATTAATATATATTATAATATATAAAATATAAATATATGTTTTTAAAATAAATTTTTAAAAATTAAAAATAAATAATTCATTAAGCATTGATCTCTAGCCCACTCTTTCAGTCAGAACTGAACTAGGTATTGAATCCCAGTGTTATGTCCCATTGCTTCCTCATCTAAGGCCAGACTTCCCAAGAAGAAAATGATAACAGCAGTGGGGAGCTATCTGGTCAGAGCTGGTTTGATGAAGCAAGAGGGAAGGAAATTATACTACTAAAACAAAAATCACAGGAAAATTGTTAACCTTGGGTCCTCCCTGTTTTCTAAGTCTCTAAAATTTTGCTTAACTGTATCTCTTTATCTGCTTCTCAAAGATTCTGACAAAAACTGGACTCTGAACGTCTGCATTTCTGTTAACAGATCCCAACACGCCCACCAATCTCTGTACCTCTGGCCCCTACCTACCCCCCCCCCAGATAAAAAAGCCTTTGCCCCTGTCAGGAAGAGTCTATAACCAGCCCAGTCCTGGGTCCTATATCTGTCTTGGGCTGTGAGCAATTAAAAATCAGATTTAGGGCCAGAAAGGACTTCAGTGGTTATCTACTCCACCTAACTTACAGATGAAGAAACTGAGTCTTTATAAGGTTATTACATAGCTAAAGTTACACAGAGCAGTTAGCAGGTGATGGAAGGTCCCATCAGGGAACTTTAAGTATTTAATAAACTTTTGCTGATTGATTGAGGATTAAGGTATTCAGGTCCCCTGACCTCAAATTCTGTTCATTCTCATCACTGCTCCCTCTCAAGACTATTTAAATTTGGTTGCATCCTCCAAATTTACCTAGTGATCTAGTCAAACGGCAGTGGAGAGAAATAAGCTTTGGATTTGAACTCAAGGTTTGTATCATCTCTGGTACTTACTACCTATATGTGTGACCTTGGGTGAGTCACAGACCTTCTACAGCTCTCAGGTAGAAGATGAGAAGGCTGAGCTAAAGGATATCTCTAAGGTCTATTCCTTTCCAGCTAGGCAGCAAAGCACTGGACCTGACATCAGGAATACTTATGTCTGACTCCAGCCTCAGACACTTCTTATGTGTTTGACTTGGGGTTAACACTTAACCTTTGCTTGCCTTGTTTTACTCAACTGTAAAAGGGGAATAATAACAACACTTACCTCCAGAGTTGGTGGGAAGAACAAATAAGAAAATAATTGTAAAGCACCTTTAAGCTCTTATTATCCTTCCTTCCATCCATCCAAACAGATCCTCTGCCTTTAAACCTTTGTTCACAGGGGTCAAGTCCCCCACCCTCACCCCCACTTCTACCTAGTGACATCCTATCTATCTTTTAAAGCTCTGGGCAAGGGTCACCTCCTCCAGGAAGCTGTTCCTGATTTTTTAGACACCTCTAACTTCCAACCAGTAGTATTTTAGATTCCCAAGGCAGACTGTGCTTATCACAAGATATACCAGGGTATTTTTACCTTGATTTAGTCAATGCGTCCTAGTTGCCCTACTAGTCTCTGAGATCCTTTAGGATGGGGACCCTGGATCTTGCATCCTTCATCAAATCTCCCTTCCAGAAATGATCTTCCATTTGTATTTGGGTCCTCTGGCATAAATAAAGTGCCTCACACACAAGCTGATTAATGGAAGCCTGCTCTCAACTGGCCAATACTGGCTTGCATGGTATCTTGCTGTACTCTCAATGTGCCAAGTGTCGTCTTCTCCATGATCCCATCCTTGCATCTCAGCTGCCTCCTATCTGTCTCCAATGAGATGTCTCTTCTAGTACCTTAAATTCACTACCTAAATTCTGTCTTCCACCCTCTCTTTTCTTCCCAAATTTCCTGTTTCTGTTGAGGACATCATGATCATCTTTTATAACCCAATGCAAGCTCTCAATTTTCTTTTCTCTGTCCCCAACTTTCTTCCCAAACATCCAGAGTTAGGGCAGCTAGGTGGCACAGTGGATACAGCACCAGCCCTGGAGTCAGGAGTACCTGAGTTCAAATCCGACCTCAGACACTTAATAATTACCTAGCTGTGTGGCCTTGGGCAAGCCACTTAACCCCATCTGCCTTGCCAAAAAAAAAAAAAAGTGTCCACACCTCCAGAGTTCAGTTCTGTTCATTTTCCACAACCCTTTCTCCCCATTCACACAGAAGCCTAGTTCAGAACCTCATCACTTCTCACCTGATCAATGGTAATAACTTCCTAATGGGTCTCTGGGGATGCAGCCTCTCCAACCTCCAATCCATCCTCCCCACAGCTGCTAAAAATGATCTTCCAGACTTGGATGAAATGATGCCGAGTGAAGAAAAGAGAGTTCAAAAAACGTTGTATGAAACTGCAACATTGTAAATACAGTCGACATCGCGAGAGGCAGTGAAACTGGCTGCAGATAACAATGTTGGCACCAGATTTTCTAAGTTAAAGGACACAACCTTCCCTCCTATTAACAAGTGAGAAATAAACTGTTTTCAGGGAATGTGTTTGGTAAGGACAGTTTATTGGGTCCAAAACAAAACTTATCAACAAATAAAAAAATCTCCAGAGAATTTCAGAGAAGCATTATGTTACTAAACACACACACACACACATACACACACACACACACACACACACACACACACACACACACACACAGACACAGCAGAATTAGAAGTCATCTAAAATGTCCAGTAACGTGAGAATGATTCAAGAGCCTGTAATGGGGAACTATGAAGCAATTAAATCTACAAGTGTGAAGACTATGAAGAAAATTGAATGGACTTTTTAATAGGAAAAATACAAAGTAAAAAAGAAGAAAATTAGAAAAACTTTTATAGACTATTGCAAAGCAAAACTAAGAAAAACAACTACACGATGACTATGATCATATGAGAAAAAGATGAATGTGAAGGGACAAAAATGGGAACTGAGTGGGAGTCATTCCTGAAAAAAAGATACTGTGATTTGAATTTCATTTATTTGTAGTCACAAAATAGTTGTGTTATTTGCATGGATATGTAATGTTAGGTTTCTTATAGAAAAATTTAACACAAAACCATCATAATCATAACCAAGTTACTTTCCTGACTAAAAGAACCACCATCAGATGCTTGCTTTGGCATTTGAGACCCCTCACAGCCCAGCTCCAACCCACATTTTTCATCCTTAGGTTTCATTCTCCAAGTTCTAGTCAAATCAGTGACTAGCTGTTCTCCAAACTCACAATGTCATCCACCTCTAAGACAATTCCCATACCTGAAATGCCTTTCTTATCTTCTCTACTGGGCATTTACACATGGCCAATGAGTAAAGGCATATTTCTACAAGGATTTGTTTCTCTTTATTGTTTAACTGATAGGGAAAGGGAGGTGAAAAAGAGAAAAAAAATGCTTATTAATTTTAAGTTTAGGGGTGGCTAGGTGTGGCGCAGTGGATAGAGCACCGGCTCTGGAGTCAGGAGTACATGAGTTCAAATCTGGCCTCAGACACTTAATAATTACCTAGCTGTGTGGCCTTGGGCAAGACACTTAACCCCATTTGCCTTACAAAAAAAAACCAACTAAAAAAATTTTAAGTTTAAAACAATTTTCTAAGAACTTAAAAAAATCTTCAAAGTTCAGCTCAGGTACCATTCCATCTCCATGAAGTTTTCCTTCACTCACTGCCTGCCCCCATCCCACTCCTGCTGAAAATATTCATAGGTGGCTGCTAGACTCAATGGTGAAAGAAATCTTAGAGGTCATGGAGTTCAACTTTCCCACTTTACAGATGAAGAAACAGGCCCAGAGATGCTGAGTACTTCAATTAAGGTCACATTAAGGAGCCAGGATTCAAATCTGGGTCAATTGACTTCAAATTTAGGGCTCTTTCCCTACTTGAATCTTCCTCAAGGACTTTGTCTGTTTGCTGTTCTTTGCCCCAGCCTAAACTATACATAGGATTAGTATATTTATTTGTGGTATGTTATTTCCCCCAATAAACATCTGTCTCCCTAGTGATAAGTAAAATATGCACAGCAGTGCTTACCAAAAGTTTAAATGCATGAATACATGCTTCTCATCACAAGCCAGTGACACAAGATGATTGCTGTAGGCTGGTCAAACTCAGCTCTCCTCTCCTCCCCCCAAGACCAACCCAAGCCCCATGCTACTTCACTAAGCCATGTAGAGAGAGAAGGGGAAAACAGAACAAGAAGAGCCAAAGATGACTGGTGAACCCATATAGTGGGGCCATAAGGTACCAACCTTGTATGTCAATTCAAATTCACAAAGGTTCATTAAGTGCCAGACTCTCTGCAGAGCTCTGGGGATACAGAGAAAGGCAAAGACTGTCTCTCTGTCTTGGAGTTTGCAACTTAAAGTCTGTTTTAATTTGCCTGTGATTGGCATGTTCACACACGTGCAGGAATTCCACTTCAGACAGATGCTTTTACAAAGAGTGTCAGCTTCTTTTGTCTATTAGAGAATACAGAACGGTGCCAGCTCCAACTTTCATGACCTGTTTTCAATCAGCCTGCAATCAGGACTAAGACAAAACTGAGCCTCAAAGTGCCAATGAACCAGGCTTGGTAGAGATCTATATCTAGATCTTTCCTTACTGAAACTATAAAAAAATAAAAGGTTATTTAAGGTCAGTTTTATTTTCTATAAAGTGTAGGGTTTTCTAGAAGAGCTTTTGTTTATTTTCCCTAAGAATTTCTAATACAATGTAAGATTGATTAAGCATATTTCAAAGAGGAGGAAACTGAGGCACAGGGGATCTAAAAGGTGACAGAGTGAGGAAGGGGCAGAGCTTAGTATTTTCAGTATTCAGTCCCCTCCAGCAGACCACCAACACGCATGGCTGTCTCATATCAAGGAGGCTTAAGTCTTTCTCTACTCATCACATTGCCTCCCTGGAGTTTAAAACAGAACATGGACTTTACTTGGCAAAGTTCTCTACACTTTTCAAAGCACTCTTACACACATTTCAGCCTTTGAGAA